>NC_043707.1:90322493-90340991 GCF_006229205.1 Suricata suricatta
GGGAGGGGGGGGAGGGAGAGAGGGAGAGAGAATTCCAAGCAAGTTCCACACTGGCAGCTCAGAGTCTGACACAGGGCTCAAACTCATGAACCAGGAGATCAAACTCATGAACCAGGAGATCAAACTCATGAACCAGGAGATCAAACTCATGAACCAGGAGATCGTGACCAGAGCTGAAATCATGAGTCTGATGCTCAACCAACTAAGCCACCCAGGCACCTGTTCCCCCTCCCCCCAGCTATTTATGTCACAAGCTTGCTTTATCTTTTAGGGCAGTTCAGTTGGGATGGGTTGTTACTTGCAATTCAAAACATCGTAACAAAATCATAACTGATGAGTCTATGACAGGTACATTGCCACCTTTACAACAATCCAGAGTTGAGGCTGGCATTTTTCTCCTAATGAAGTGAGAAAATGGAGGCTGTGGAGAAAAAAGTTACAGAGCTGGGGCACCTGGCTGGCTCAATCAATGGAACATGAGGTTCTTGGGGTTGTGAGTTTGAGCTCTATGTTGGGTGCATTGAGTACTTAAAAATATAATCTTGGGGCACCTGGCTGGCTCAATTTGTTAAAGCTCCAACTTTAGCTCAGGTCATGATGTCATGGTTCATGAGTTCAAGCCCCCACACTGGGCTTGCTTTCGACAGCTCAGAGCCTGGAGCCTGCTTCAGATTCTGTGTCTCCCTCTCCCATGCCCCTCCCCCACTTGCAGTGTGTGTGTGTGTGTGTGTGTGTGTGTGTGTGTGTGTGTGTGAGAGAAAAATAAACATCAGAAATTTTTTTAAACATAAAATCTTCAAAACTTGTTTTTTAAAGCTATATAGCTAGAAAGCTAAGGCCTCATGCCTTTTAATGAGGAATCACTTGGCAGAGAGTATCTGTAAATATAAACGAGATTATTATGTTGTCTCATTTTCTACATGAAAAGTCTGATCTGCTTTTATATTTTATTGCAGCTGTACTATTTCCTTTTAAATCATAGCACTGACCTCGTGGGCCTTTGTTGATAAACATCATTAACTCCTACAATTTCATCATATTTAAGCGAAATCACACAAGCAAATGGGCCAATACCTTTCCAGGAAGAGTAAATACCTTCATTTCTCCAACCCCCACCATATACATACAACCAGAGACCCAACAGCCAGAGGGAGATTTCTGAAGCAAAAGTCAACCATGTCACTCTCATGCCTAAAATCCTCCGCCCACTTCTGGCTTCTTATTTCAGCCAGAATAAGATGAAACCTCTTTGGTCTCCACAGTGATCCTATCCTCGGTCATCTTCCTCCACTCCTATCTTCCTTCTTGGCCTTCTTTCAGCTCTCTAACACACCAAGTTCATTCTCCCCTCCAGCCCTGAGCCTTCTACTCTTTCCCCCAGCTCCTTCCAGGCAGCCCCCAATACATCCATGCCGCAGCTCAAACACCAGCTCCTCTAAGAGGTCGCCTTTGAACCCCAGATGAACCAACCTTATCCTTCACAGGACTAATCAGAGTCCCAGGTCACCTTTATCTGATTTAAGTATCTATCTTCCTCTTCTAGAAAAGAAGGGGCTCTGTTTGGTTCATCACTGTACCTCCTCCCAACTTGAGCAGTGCCGGAACATTACAGGAATGCAATCAACAGTTACTAACCAATTGACTGATTAAATCTAAGAATCTACATAGGCCACATTAACCAAAACTTTCAATAAGGCTTTGTTTCTAGCTGAAAACAAGAACTGCAAAATCACAGCTCTCTTTTAAAGACTTTTACCTATCCTGGATTATGGTTTATTCTTGCTAACCCTGGTCATCATTCTTTAATAAAAGCAAATACCTTATGAGAACAATGTCACTTGAGAGAGAGAGAGACAGATAGACAGACAGACACAGAGACTGGGGCACCTGGGTGGTTAAGCATCCAACTTTGATTTCAGCTCAGGTCATGATCTCCTGGTTCATGAGAGTTCAAGCCCCACATCAGGCTCTCTGCTGTCAGCACAGAGCCTGCTTCAGATTCTGTGTCTCTCCCTCTCTGCCCCTCTCATGCTCATGCTCTGTCTCTGTCTCTCAATAATAAATAAAAACATTAAAAAGTTTTAATTTAAAAAAAGAGAAGACTTACAGAATTTCACACTCATGAGGAAAATAAGTATGTCTGAATAAAACACAACCTCAAAGTTCAATAACAAACAGGCATATAGGAACTTTTGTGAGTAATGGAAATATTCTAAAACTAGATAGTGCTAATCACTGTACGAATCTACCAAATTAACAAAAACCAATAAATTGTTTTTAAAATCAATAATAAGGAAACAATCCCATTTAAAAATGGTCAGATTTTTGGTATTTCAAATACATATTATATGCACATATATACGTATATATGTATACATACACATACACACACACTAATGGCAAATAGGCACACTGAAAAATGCTCAGCACCATTATTCATTAGGGAAATGTTCATTAAAACCACTAGGATTCATTACTTCACACATTTTAACAATGGCTAACATTAAAATGACGGATCTGGGGCGCCTGGGTGGCTCAGTCGGTTAAGCGTCCAACTTAGGCTCAGGTCATGATCTCACAATGAATTCAAGCCCCACATCAGGCTGTGGGCGGAGCTTGGAACCTGGAGTCTGCTTCAGATTCTGTGTCTCCTTCCCTCTCTGCCCCTCCCCTGCTCATACTCTCTCTCTCAAAAATAAATAAACCTTTAAAAAAATTAAAATCAAATCAATAAATGTTTTTTAAATAAATAATAAACAAATAAATAAAAAATAAAATGACCCTATCGAGTTCTGGTGAAGATTTGGAGCAACCAGGATGTTCACGCATTGCTAATGTTAGAAGAAAATGATACGGACCCTCTGGAAAACAGACTGGCAGTTTCTTACAAAGTTTTTAACACATGACACAGTAATCCTCCCTCTCCCACCCCAGAAATGTGAATACTTATGTCACACATGAACTTGCATGCAAAGGTCTACAGCAGGAATGTTTATGGATTTATGACCTTAAGAAATCCAACTGGATAAACAAACTATGGTGTGTTGGTACACACAATGGAATTCTACTCAACAATAAAAACGAATGAGCTAGTCATTATACACAACATGGCTGAATTTCAAACTATGCTGAATTTAAAAACCACCACTCAAAATGCGTATCATAGTGCATTTATAGGACATTCTAGAAAAGACAAAACTACAGAGATGGAGAATAGACCAGTGGTTTTCAGGGTTCCAGGTGGGGTGAAGAAAGGACTGATTGCAAAGGAGTGGCATCAGAGGATTTTAGGGGGTGATGGCAGTGTTCTGTGTTTTGACCATGGTGATAAGTTGCAGGACTGTTCTTCAGGGTTCCAGGTGGGGTGAAGAAAGGACTGATTGCAAAGGAGTGGCATCAGAGGATTTTAGGGGGTGATGGCAGTGTTCTGTGTTTTGACCATGGTGATAAGTTGCAGGACTGTTCATTTATCAAAATTCATGGAACTCTACACCAAAAGAAGCATATTTTCACACCCATCAGGAGGACTGTTTTACAAAAAGTAAGTAAGTCTGGGCAGGGATATAGACAAACTACAATTCTTATGCATTGCTGGAAAGAATATGAAACATCAGTTACTACGGAAAACAATAGGACCATAAATAAACAGAGGGGGAACCTGGGTGGCTCACTTGGTCAGGCATCAGACTCTTGATTTCAGCTTCAGTCATGGTCTCACAGTTTGTGAGATCGAGCCCTGAATCAGTCTCCGTGGTGACAGCAGGGAGCCTGTTGGGATTCTCGTGTTCCCTCTCTGCCCTTCCCCTGCTCATGCACAACATGCTCGCTCACTATCAAAATAAATAAATAAAACTTAAAACATTAAACATAGAATTCTCATATGATCCAGCCATTCCACCTCTGGGTATATACTCAAAAGAACTGAAAGCAGGGACTCAAACATTTGTACACCCATGTTTATAGAAGAATCATTTACAACAACCAAAAGGTAGAAGCAACCCTAGTGTCCACTGGTGGATGAATGCACAAAATGTAACACACACATACAATGGATAACTGTCCAACCTTAAAAAGGATGGGAATTCTGATTCATGCTGTAACATGTGTGAACCTGCAAGATATTATAGTACATAAAGCCAGTCGCAAAAGGACAAATACTATAGGACTCCACCACTTATATGAGGTGTCTAGAGCAAATTCATAGAGAAAGAATTAATAGTGGTGGCGAGGGGCCAGGGGAGAGAGTAAAGCAATTGTTTAATGGGTACAGAGTTTCAGTCAGGGAAGATGGACAAAGTTCTGGAGAGGGATAATGGTAATAGTAGCACAACAATGTGAAAATACTTCATGCCCAGAACTCAACAATTAAAAATGTTTCAAATAGGAAATTTAATATTATGTATATTTTACCCCAATTTTTAAAACAACGTGAAAAAAATGCTTGATGTACGTCAAAGATCTGGTTGTAAAATGTCAAAGCCATGTTAAAAAAATGATCATTACTAGGGTACCTGGGTGGCTCAATTGGTTAAGTGTCTGACTCTAGATTTCAGTTCAGGTCATCATCTCACAGTTTGTGAGTTCAAATCCCACAATGGGCTCTGCACCGGCAGTGTGGAGCCTACTTGGGATTCATTCTCTCCCTCCCTCTCTCTCTCTCTCTCTCTCTGTAAATAAATACACTTTTTTATTTTTTAAATGTTTGTTTTTCAAAGAGAGAGACAGAGAGAGAGCACAAGTAGGGCAGGGGCAGAGAGAGGGATACAGAGAATCTGAAGTAGTCTCCAGGCTCTGAGCTGTCCGCACAAAGCCTGACACAGGGCTTGAACTCATGAACCACAAGATCATGACCTAAGCCAAAGTGGACGCTTAACCAACTGAGCTATACAGGCACCCCTAAATACACTTTTTAAAAGAAATGACCATTACTATCCGCAGGAAGAAAAGAAAGTGATTATATTTTCCGTATGTAACTAAAATCTAATGCAGTGGGGGTTAAAGTACATCTGTATTACTAATACCGTATTTCATTACTGTATTCAAAGTAGACTCTAAAGTTGTTTGTTTTGACCAATAATATAGGAAGCATGCATATTTTCTAAATTATAAACAATTAAGGAACATTTAAATTTTTCTCCATGATACATATGAATGAAGCTGCAGTCTCTCTTCCCTCTCCTCTCCCTCAACTGGAAGAAACAGATGGCCTACTGCAGATTTTGCAGACCTCTACAGATCCAGGGTCTTTCACCCTGCAACCCCACCCTTTTAAAGGGTCCTCATCAGGAAAGCCATGACCAAAGAGTTAGTGGGAAACAACTACACTTCTGTTAATTAGGAATAGGAATCCAAATTCTTCACTTGTATCACCCTTCTGCAAGCATGCTTAGTCAGCCCCTGGCTTGATTTCTTTCTTCAAGTAAGCCAAAGTCCTGCCTCTCAAGACCTAGATGTAGGCACTTCCCTCAGTTGGGTTGCTAGTCTGCCCTACCCCTCCCCTTCCCCACTTTCCCCCACCTTTCTCCACCCTCCCCCACCTTCCCCCACCCACAACAACCCCTCCCTTGAGTCTCTTTCTCCTTTCGGCTGCTCCGCAAAGCCCTCCTCATTGGCTCTTCCTTTCTGTTGGGCCTCCACCAAACCCCTCCTCTGATTGGCTCCTCCTTTTTAGCCCCCTCAGATTCTTTCCCATACCACCCAGTGCACAGTTGTCATTCCCACTCACCCTTGTCAAGTAAGTATTTATTGAGTGATTCTAGTACCAAGCACCGATCCACATGAAAACAGAAGTGAACAATACAAAGCTACCTGTGGGAGGTTATGTTACAATAAAGTAAACAAAGTAATGAGACGAGTGAGGAGACGCAAGGCAGGGAGGCTACTGTTAAAGGGGACTACAGAGAGGTTCCTGCTATTTCCAAGTTTAAAGGTTCTGGGGCAAGTGTGTGCTTGGAGGGTAAGACGAACATTGTTATGCATGTTGGGGAATGGTGGGAGCTTGTTGGGGCGAGGAGAGGGAATTAGGAATTAGGTCACATCTAGCTGTGATGGCCACTGTAATTTGGGTTTCAGGCTGGGTCAGATAGGAATCTTCAGAAAGTCTGAAGCAGAGAAGGGACATTCTGACTCAAAAATTTTTTCAAAAAATCTCCCTGGTAATTTTTGAAATAGCCCTTGTTTCCTTCTAATGCTATTCAAAAATTATTTATATTTACTTACATGATTATTTCTTTAACATCTATTTCCCCTAGTAGGTGGTATACTCCATGAGAGTAGGGCTTGTGTCTCTTTTTTAGATCACAAACTAAAACCCAAGCATAGTACCTGGCATATAGTACACGCTCAATAAGCAATTGCTAAGTGAATTAACAAACTCTAGCCTCTAGGATAAAGTAGCTGTTAGTACATAATCTGCAAGTACACATATTTTTCCTATATGTCTTCAAGATACATATCTCCACTTTCTCTCAGATGAAGAAATTAGACATCAGAACCAATCCATACTTAAGAGTCCTAAGCTGCTTGATACTCACTAGACACGTTCAATAATCTCAAACATGTTGAATCTCTAGTAGCAAGTAAAGGCTCAACGCGTTTCACTATAAGCCTAAAGTAATGAAATTAACACATAAAACCTAATAGCAAAAGCTAAATTTGGAGTAATAAACATGAGAATGTTACAAAGTCTGTTTAAAGCTGGCCACTGAATTTTGGTGTCCAGACATTTGTTGAGTCCTGACCAGGTGTCAGAGGCAGTGCTAACCCATGCCAGGACTATACGGATGAATAGGTCTAGGTGTTTTCTTATGGGAGCTCGTGCTCTAATAACTCACACCTGTACAACACTACTGTTTGTGACTCTTGCCTACATTATCTCAATATACATGTATGCAAAAAAAAAAATCTAGCCTTCCTTGATGGTCATAAATTTACACAATCTCTAGGGATCTTAACCCATAACAAATACGACTGGTTCACAATCAGCACAAAGTCTGGCCCCCTGTCCCCTGCTTCCTGCCCCAAGACTACAGAGGGGCCAACATCCCCCTTTCATGGGGGGGGGGGAGGGCCAGTGAAATCAACTCTGGATCCAAGAGCCAAGATTGTCAAAAACTCAATTCTCCAGGCTTTCTCTAAAACCACCCAGGGCAGCAACAACCCAGTGACATTCCCCTAGTGAGGAAAGAGGATAAGAAGCAAAGAGCAAAAAATGGTCTGTCTCCCATAGTGGTCAGGGGTAGGACTCATTCAGAGGGGACACTCTACAAGCAGAACAGAGCACATACCCCACATCGGCACCTCCTGCTTCTGGGCTGCCAAGAGAGGCCTTGGCTTTGGAGAATACCAATCCAGTAAAAGTGGATGAAACCAGGACAAAGGAGTTCAGTATCTTGGCAGGAATGCAGGAAGCAATCAAAATGGACAAAAATACCCCATAAAGTTTCATTCAAATTAGCAAATAATTGTAGCAAAAGAAAGCCAACAAAACCTTCTCTAGTGCTTATTTCCTAAGGAAGAATGTAAGGATCACAGAAAAACGTTATAAATATTTAAATACATGCACATATTCCACCAATAGGGCAATAGATCCTTAAATCACTTATAAACATTATAACCTTTAGAGTAGAAAGGTGGTAAGACTTCAAAATTTCTTCTTCAGATGTCTTCAGGGCTATACACAGCACAGTTATTGTCAAAGCTGTATGGCATCCCTGTGATTTTTTTTTCCTGTATAGAATCCTCACTTTATTTTCAAGATACATGGAAATATGGAGACAATTTTAAGCTGGTTGACTATTTTATACATGGAGTCAGGACAGACTGAGGAATCTGTACTTCACTGTATTTATGGATCATTCATTTCTAACCATTCCTCTTTTGAATTGAAGAGAAAGAAAGAAAGAAAAGAAAAAAGGAAGAAAGTTGGCCATCACATACTAGACTCAGTTTGTCTGGTTTCCTTAACATATGCCTTATCAGCTCTGCCACAGCTGAAGTGATTCCAAATTGCTTTATGACACACTTGGATTTTCTCCCACTAATAATTCCTCCTTCCTGCCCATGACTGGCAGGCTTCTTCCACACTGCAGTAATGTGGGACAGCTAATTATCTACCAATCCACCTTGCTATTCCGCACTTGGCAACTTTTATCTGCACAGGACAGCTGCACTCGCCACGTTTGAAGTAAAATGTCAGTCTCTGCTAACGCAACAAGACTTACATCACTAATGATGTCTCTACACTTTGAAGAAACAACTCAAAGCCTAATTAAAAATTCAGATTCATTCTCACTGGCTTGCCGATTTTCACTGCCCTTCCACCAGGGCCTCGAAGTATTTTCTTTTTTAATATTCCATGCAAAAATAAAACTTTAAAAATATCCAAGGGTAATCAAGGGGGGAAAAAGTGCTACAGTCTTGGGCTTGGACAGAGTCTTTAAAATAATTGTTATGGTTGGAACAGAATCAAGACATTATCATACACAACAGATAACAATTTACCCACTGGCTTCTCCTCTACAATTATAATAAAACACACTATTTCCAGGGAAATATGGACCATACGTTACTTTTCATTTGATCCACTCTGGTATTTAGAGGTTGGAATTTTTCTAACTGTAATTAACGCAGAAATCATTTGACTATGTAAATCTAAAGGAGGGGAAAAACTCTGAATTCAAAACAAAGAGGGCACGGTGAAGAGGCATTCAAATGACATTTATTTTATCAAATCAAATAACTTGTCCAAAGTAATAATACTATTGCAATTTTCACGAAGGCAGTAGGGGCTGGGAGGGGGTGGGGAAGGGGTGGTGGTTCATACTCCTAATGACTAGGGAGATGCAAGTTCTGTAAGTCCAAAATAGAACTCTGCCTGAAAATTACAGGTGGATTTTCCTTCTGTCGCCTTTACATAAACCAAAACCAAAAACACCAAGTGTTCCTCCCTGAAAGTTTGGTTTTCCTTTTATGCTTTATCTTTTTAATAAAAAGATTACTTTGATGGTGGTACAGTTCACAACTGACCATTTAAATTTGCTCTTAAAGAAAAAAAAAAAACAATATTATAGTAAGTCCCAGAATCTTTGTTTCATCGGTGGTTCACCGACTTCTAGGTAAATAACAGCTTCACATCAAAAACAAAAAAGCAAACAAAAAACCAAAAACCCAGTCAGCTGTCAAAGTAGACGATCAGCTTTACTTTTTCATTAAAAAAAAAAAAAAAAAAAAAAAAGGGTCCGGGGCACCTTCATGGCTCAGTCAGTTGAGTGTCCAACTTTGGCTCAGGTCATTATCTCACTGTTCATGGGTTTGAGCCCCATGTCGGGCTCTGTGCTCATAGCTCAGAGCCTGAAGCCTGCTTCAGATTCTGTGTCTCCCCCTCTTTCTGCTCCTCCCATGCTCATGTTCTGTCTCTGTTTCTCAGTAATAAATGTTTTTTAAAAAATTTTAAATAATAACTAATAAATAAATAAACTAAGTCAAACTTTCTTTTCCCCAAAGAATATAAATATCTTTAAGTTTCCTTTCCATTTTAAGCCAAATTCTCCTGGAAAAATGGAGCCTCCCCAGGACAGTATTGTGCAAAGGGTCAAGAAGCAAGAGTCCGAAGATGAATACTTGAGCTTTAAACCTACCACTTACTCCTGGAATGATCTCCAGGGAGTTACTTCCCCCACAGGGCCTCAGTTTCTCATCTGTATAAAGAAGAGAAGTAGATGTGATGCTCTCTCTGGTCCTTCCCAGTACTCTTGGTGCCCAGTGATCTGAGTTGCTGAAAGGTCAGGGAGAATAGGTATGCCAAGGGCAGGCCTGCTGAGCCTGGATTTGTACAGCCCCTGAGGGCAGACCACAAGACCACAGTGGAAAGCCAGGTGGCCTGCCTTCTAGCCAGAACCAGGGACACCACAAAGCAGGCCTTGCTTCAACTGGACTTGGGGAGGGAGAACCTAGTTATGAAGCGGGCCCTGGCACCTGGTGTCTGAATCCTAAATCACCTCAGCTGAGTTTTCTAGGGAGCAAGCTTTCTCCAGATTCCTAGTTCCTTTCCCCTAGAGCACATCTCCAAATACAGGAGACTCAGGTACAAGCAGCAAGTTCCCAACTCAACTGCCCGCCATGTTCAAACACAGGGAAGAACCTACTTAAGAAAGTAAGCATGCAGAGGAACTGTGTCCTGGCCACATGGTTTTAGCCCTAATCTAGTACTGCCCAAAGATCTACCCTACACTGTTCAATTGCTTAAGGCAGAACCACCTTTCTTGTTTAGTCAATGTGACTGAATGTTCTTTATCTGCCATATAGAAAGTCTTGACTGACATGAAGGATCCAAGGATCCCACACCCTGACCTCTACTTCACCGACCTCTTCCTGCACCCTACCTTCCTTCTGGCTTTCCTAACTCCCAACCTTAATGCCAGTTTTCCATTCCTCAAAGGTGCCATCACAAAAGGGCCTTCTGGGAATTCTACTCTTTGACTAACCAACTCATTCATTTCACCTTTTCTGGGAAGCCTTCCAGAATCCCTCTCCACCCCCAAATACATTAATATCCCTGACATACTTTCCCCAAGCATCTGGAAACCCCTCTCTCACTCACTGAATCAAAAGTTAACTGATGGAGATCTCACACATAACCTAGTATCTGGCACCAAACACTCAATAACTACTTAACTATGGTAACAGAGAGCTCATCTTCCAAAGCAATCTAATTTAGAACTTTTCTATCAGCAAGTTTTCCTTCCTTTTATATGGAAACTTGTTTCCCTATAACCTTTACATACAAGCACTGATTTTACCTCCTGGAGCGCACGGAGTAATTTTAACCCAGGCCTGCAAATTGGTGGCCTCTGCCCTGATCCAGCCTGCAGACATGTTTGGTTTGGCCCACACAGTTTTTGTTTTGTTTAAATCTGAATTAGTTGCCCATACTTTTAAGAATCTTGAGTTTCACCTGAAAAGCAGATATCCACCCTCTCCTGAAAAAGTCACGTGGCAACACTGGACCCACTCTACTGCCACTGGGCAACAACTGGAGGAGAGTACTAGCCTTCCGGTTGACAAGTGCCAACACCATTCCCCAGACCTACACCTGGCCTGGCACATGCACTCTGTCTAAACCCCAGGTGTGATCTAGATCTCATACTCCAACATTTCTATCCTGTGTTGACCCATAGAAACTGGTGTAGTCTCCCTGAAAAGTCAGGAGCTCTCAGACGCAAAGCACTGGGTGTTCTATGCCTCTCCTACACTCTCCCAGTCTCCAATTCTGCACCGAGACACCCAGTGAATATTTGCGGACAGGCCCTTCAGAAGGCAAATATGCACACAGTCCACCTTTTCCTTTTCCTCTTCAACTTTCCCCTCTCGCCCACTCACAGCTTATCTTGCTTGTCCCTTTCTCACTTCGGCCTCCTCTAGAAGGGGCAGAGAACACTAATAAGGGGGAAATGTGGTCCAGGATCCAGCAGTCAAATACATGTGCATAAACAACATATAGAGGCCATGAAGAAAACAAGGACCGTCACGGCCTTGTGCAGAAAACCAGCCAGGGAAAACAGGGGCCAAACAGCTTCTGTAAGAAAGGGGGGGATAAAGGTCCCAGAGGAGCTCCCTCACCCCAAAAGAAACCTGGGCAGGACTTCCAGAAGACTGAGGAGGTTGCCAGGGAAAGATACAGGCTATCTGTAAAGAGCTAGGGGTACACAACAATGGTTTTGGTCAAAAACTCAGGTCACCATAAAGCAAGTTTATTCCCTCCAAATCCTCTTTACTTGCAGATTTTAAGTTCCATATACTAGTATACCTTTATATATATTACAAGACATTTTAAAATATAGAAATTAAGGATGTAATTTAAAACATTATGGATAGGGGCGCCTGGGTGGCTCAGTCAGTTAAGCGTCCAGCCTCGGCTCAGGTCATGATCCCATGGTTTGTGGGTTCAAGCCCCGCGTCAGGCTCTGTGCTGACAGCTCAGAGCCTGGAGCCTGCTTTGGATTCTGTGTGTCTTTCTCTCTGACCCTCCCCTGCTCGCACTCTCTCTGTCTCTCAAAAATAAAAAACATTAATAAAAAAATATTATGGATAAAATTAGGGGATATGTGGAATTTGCTTCAAAATACTCTCCAGTTATTTTGGCACAGGCAGAGATAAAAGTGGCCTGACCAGGAGCTGCTAACTGTTTAAGCTGGTTAAAGCCAGTGAGAGGTACATGGGTATTGTTATACTATTTTTCCCCCTCCACATCTTTGCAATGAAAATTTTTAAAGTAAATATTGATGAGGCACCTGGGTAGCTCATTTGGCTAAGTGTTTGACTTTGGCTCAGGTCATGATCTCATGGTTCAGGAGTTTGAGTTCTATGTGGGGCTCCTCCCTGACAGTGCAGAGGCTGCTTGGGATTCTGTGTCTGCCTCTCTCTCTCTCTGGCCCTCCCCTGCTTGCTCATGCTCGCTCTCTCGAGCTCTCTCTCTCAAAATAAACAAACATTTTAAAAAGGAAATACTATTAATGACAGAGCTAATATTTTCTCCATAAACCCCAAAGGATGGTTTTGCACCATATCCCTAGTTCTGTGCACCCCACTTCAGTAACCCCCGGGACACAGGATTAACCACACTGAAATCTGCAGGTTCTGAAGACTGATTTCATTCAGGCTCAGGAGCCACATGTTCATTGTCTGCCAGGTTCTGTGCCCTGGCACTAAAAAGATTGTCCCATACTTCTCCTTACTGACTAATCTTGTTACTAGACACTTATCTTTTAAAATCTATTTCCCTTCATTAACACAATCAAGCCTGAAGACCCTAACATTCCGAACAAGTTAACAATATGCTGGAAGTTACGGTTAATAACTTAGCTGTGTCAAAATTGTTGCCTCTGTTGTCCCTACATATTTTGAATTTCAGTATGTTTACACTGGGTCCAAGGAATTCCAAAATAAATCCCACTGTACATAATACCAAACTTCCAGGGTTCTGCAAGGTTCCTGTCTGCTCATCCACTTAAGCTCGAGGAAGGAACTCCTCAAGCAGCAACCAGAAATAGCACCAAGTTATAAAGTGTGAAACCATCTCCTTCCCCTCCCCCAGACACCTCCAGACTCCAGCAGGACTGGCAGGAAAACCAGAAGCACAGGCGCCGATGCCAACGAAGACAGGTATTAGTGGAGAGGAAGCGGAGAGAGGATTAAGCACAACAGGGATAGTCCACCAGAAGTCATTCAACATGCTTTTCTTTGGCTCACCCTTGCGGAAGTTCAACTCAAAGTCATCCATCAATGGTCAATTTTCTTCTGCTCCACATACTTTATTTCAGAAGAGAGCAAGGCAGCAATTTTTCCCACCAGGGGTTATATTGTACACAGGGCACAGAATAAAATCACATCTTTTGCAGATATGGGGGAAAGGGGAACCACCTCTAAGACATTCAATATTGCTTAAGTACACAAATTATCCTACAACATGCTATTCCTAGGATGCTAGAGAGGATTTAGGAGAAAATACAAACTTTACCTAAACCTAACTGCAAATCAGCATGCACTTAGGACAGACCTACCAAGATGTTTGTGTCCATATCCCCAGAAGCTTCAGGGTGATGGCCATGGAGAGAAGACATGAAGCCATATGAGGAGGTACAAGCGTCACAGCCACATCCCTACCAACTATTTTGCTCAGTGCCACCGAAGGAGATTAGAAACATTCAGTAAACCACCGATTGGGTCAGCCTTTGTGTCTGAGGCTGTTGCTTTCAGGACTGACCTCTTTGTGTTCACAGTTCACTGAAAACACGGAGGAAGAAGTAACCAACTTCCAGGACGGACTTCCCCACATGGGCTTGGGCAGCCCTCCTTGTCCTCCCACAATGCCCTGCTCCTTGATCCACCACCCACACCACCCACCGCATTCTACTGCCGCTTGCCAGCCCCCTGGCTCATTACACCTCTTTCTGTATCTGTCTCCATCACAAGTTCAGAGCTCAAGGGCACAGACTAGGCTTTATTCACCTTGTACTGGGGGCCCAGTCTAACGGAAGGCCCTTGACAGCATAGAAGCTCCCCCTCCCCAGCTTGCTGAATGAACAATGAACATCTGCAATGCTGTCCTGTTGCATACAAAGGAGGCTTCCCCTCTCACCTTCAGCAGCAGCCACTCATTTACAACTTTGCTCCAGATTGTCAGCCAGCACCTCATCCCAGTTGAGCTCTTCAGTTCCTCAAGTCACATCTGTCCTGGCTGCTGCTCTGGCATGAATTGGGAGCTGAAGCTCTAGTTTGTGCTTCTGGTACTTCTGCCTCTACTGAAAAGGCCCTCCCCACTCCTCGGTCCAGGCCCCAAAAAGCAGCTGTCTGACCAACCTGCTGGCGTGTCTGCCAAGTTCACAGTGACTATGCCCAGCCCGGCAGAGCTGTGTTAGAGCTAACATCAAGGCTGGCACGCTGGCCATGTGCCAGGCCCTTGCTGTTAAGGAGCCTGTATTGTCATATAATGTTAAATGGGCCTTATAAGTGCCTGGTGAAATGGCTGCCAGACCCAGATATGCCTTTTAACAAGCAGACATGGTTATTTAAACCGTTTTACCTGTGCAATCTTCCCTCCTCTTCCAGATTATAAACTTCAGGGGCTATGCCAGAATACCTCCTTGTAAATCCCCTAAACACCTAGCGTAGGCTTCTGTGCGCAGTAAGATTTTCAATTAATATTTCTCCATTTAAGAACCACCACATCCACCAACACTTCCCAGCCCCAGCTTCACATTCATGAGCACCTTCACACACACTATTTTCATTAAGTCCACAGAGCCGGTCTCCTGGGAGAATCAGCGTCCTCCATCTTGCAGATAAAGATCACCCAACCTCTAAGTGGCAGAACTGGAACCTGGGTCTCCAAATACCCAATGTCAAAGTTCTTTCCACTCCACAGTGCTGCTTGATATAATTGGAAAAAAAAAAAAACAAACAAACTTGTTGCATGAAGGAATGGGCAGAAACAAGTCTCCCTGGCCACAGCTGCTCTCGGCTCCCCACCTCTCAACGTTATTGAGGGTTTCACTCCACCAGACCCCTGAGGAGACAGTGATTAGGTTTTTGACTTTTACTCATAATGTAGGAGGTCTGCAGCCAGGTATGAGGGGTGGGGGAGGGGGAGTATTCAGTGTCAGCTTTCCACGCCACTGGCAAAATTCACTGGTGCGAATTATTTAAAGATTTTTAAATTTTTGTCGGTTACTAAAAACAAAGGACCAAAAAACCAAAACCAGAAAAAGGCAAAAAAAAACAAAAAAAAACCCCAACTGTAAGTAGGCAGCCTCCATGAGAAACCCTTTCCAAGAAAATCGTTAAGACAGCTTTCAAGCCGTCTTCTCGATTACCAAGCACGAAAAACAAAACCTGTAGATGGGAGACAACAGTGCTGCAAGAAGGCTGGTTTTTGTTTTCGTGACATTAGCCCTTACAACCTCCCGCGAGCGGCAAGTGCTGGCATCTGAAATGCTGCAACAGGCAAATCGTCTTCGGAGAATTTCTGCAGCAGAAAGGATTTAAAAGTCTGAAAATGGGCTTTTTGCATATAGGCTGACCTACAGAAACTTTCTCTTCAATAAGATGCTCTCCTGAAAGCAGTGCTCTGCGGGGTACTCGAAATGCCAAGGTCAAATGAAAAGAGTCCATCCTTAACCAAGAAGGAATCTTTTTTTTCCTCCCAACGAGACAGAACCTCTTCCCCAACCCCCTCACATCTGCATATGGAAGTCTGACCCCGCTCACCTTAACACCCACACAGGACTACCTACCTCTGAATGAGAGAATAGCTCTACAGCTATAAAATCCAATATTCCACAAGGGAGGACTATATAATCTGCACTTTAAATAACTAAACCCACATCATTTCAGACCCACTGAACAAATCCCAGAGGTTTGCAGAGGAAAATGTGAGGCTCGAAAGCTTTGTGCTAAGGGCCAAAAATCTAGCCTGCCTTAGATTTTGTTTTACAAGTATTCCTCCCCCCCCCACTCCCAAAAGCTGGCAGTGTAACAAAATTAAAAAGACTCTTTCCCCAATTTTCCCAGATGGAGGCAAGTGGCAGATCAATGTACAGCTCAAGGAGAGGAATTTAAATACAGTATGTGCTTCTCCTTTCAAAAAAGGAGAGAAGCCACTTCACATTTTGCCAGACAAAACCCTGTCCCCAGGAGGCCAGTTTCCACAATGAGGTTGCAAAGGTGCTAGAAAGAGGCCAGTTGGGAGGAGATACAGGGCCATTTGGGCACAAACCCCCCCACAGATCAGAGCTTTTTTCCCCCAAAGTGTCTCCTTTTCAACAGGGAAGCCTTTTAAAAACTACATTTGCTTTGGATTCCTACCTGAATGACAATGTGTTGGGATCCAATTTCACCTTTTGTCAAGGATCGGGTGAGAAACAGTAAAACTGCTGTCAGCATCTTAGAAAAAGCCAAGTCCTTAGCTTATATGGGGAAGGGGGTGGGGAAGAAACTTAAGATCCCTTGTGCAGCCCTTGTGATGGGGTGAAGGTGATAAATGCCTACTAATCTTACAAACACAGCCCCAAACTGTACCATATTAAATGTCCTTTATTTAAAAAAGTGTCTCTGCGTAAAAACACAATTGTTTGTGCTCTGAATTGAAATATTCACCACTGGGGGGGAAATGATAGCTCCTTCCTAACATTTTAGTTCTATTTCCTCTAAAAGTCACTTCACTTCTAAGAACTCGGTCAACAACCATCAGAAATAAGAACACGCCTGCCTGCGAAAAAAGTATAACGGAATCTGACCCTGAAAAATCTGCACAGAAAAGGACAACTAAATGTGTATCTTAAAAGCTTGTCTATTGTTATGCAAATGAAGAAATATCCGACTCTATTGCACTTCATTGGCCGGGTGTCTGCAAATAAATACAGAATAACCTTTCAAGCAAACCACCCACTCAGTCTCACCTAAAAAACCAAACCAAACCAGAACAAAACCCCAGCGTCTTTTACTACAGCGTTAAAGGTCTCCGGGAGTGGCTGTAGGAAAACTGTATCATCCAGGGTGAAGACTTGGGGTTGAAAGGAGGCGTGGTAGGGCAGATTTTAAAGGGGGAGGGGGAAGTAGACATCGGAAATCTGAATTCCAAAGTGACTCAAAACACCTCCCCCAAGTGGGAGGTGGAAGGGTGGTCACTGTAGAATCGAAATCAGAAACCTATTCCAAGATCACATTCCTGGAAACTTCGCTCTTTCGAAGACCACATTTATCACCATTATTGTTAGAATGCATAAGGGAATGAGGTTATTTTACGGAAGAATGTTATAGCAAAGGTTTCATACTCTTACTGTCACCTCAACCCCTCCTATTGGACTGGGCCTTTCTGGTCAGGAAGATAAAATAATGGCATGTAGAATCTCCAGGTGGTTGCTGTTTAGCAATTTTTACTACTGTTATTAGGAACACCTTCGGGATTCCTTATACGCCGCGGGCACTCTTTCCGTAAGCCCCTTGGACCAACACGGTAAACAAGCTAGAGAAATGGGAACCTTATTCACTCTTTCCCTTTTTTTTCTCCCCCAAAAAGGCATACACAAAACAAAAATACAGCGGACAGTGCGCAAAGGACAACAGCAACAGCGGGAAGCAATTAAAAAAAAAAGTCCCCCACGCCGGCCAGAGCCGGGAATCTACCAGGCCAGCCCCTCCCCCAATACACCCTGGCGGGGAAAGGGAGCGCAGAGTCCACTCCTCCGGCCGCTCTCCGCCGGGACCCAGGTGGCCTGGGAGCAGCTGCGCACGCTGTGGTGCCTTCCTTCCCGACGCCCATCCGTGCGCCTCGGTCTGGGGGACACACCGAGGTGGTGGAGGGAGTGGGTGGGGGAGGGAAATCGTCCGAGCCAGGCGGGGCCGTCTGCCCCCGGATGGGTACACAAAGAGAGAAGGGGAGTTTGCAGGGTGGCAGGGTGAAAACAAGACTGCGGAGGGAAAATACGTGCAAATTAGGGAAGGAGATTCTAGGGAGCCGCAGATTCCCTGCTGAGATAAAGGAGCCGCGATGGGGTGGGGGGTATGGGTAAAGAAGGTTCCGCGCAAAAGGGCAGGGGCTTCTGCAGAGGAGAAAGGGAGAGGTACCTGTGAACATGGAAGAGGAACTGGTGTGTAGTCAGGGGGTCTGTGCAGAGGGCAGGGCTGTCTCGCGGAAAGGGGGACTCCGTATACGCCAGAGAGATCTGCCTAGCCAGTGGGACCTGTACTGGGGTATGGGACCGGGCTCTGCGCATAGGAGGCAGATGTCTGGCAAGTTCGGGGGGGCGCAAAAGGGGCCACTTACCTGCATGGTGACGACCCCTAGTTCCTCGGCCGCCAACCTCCGCATCTGGCTCGCCAGCACTTGCGCTTCGTCCAGGATGGAGAAGTCGGCGTCCGCCACGGCGCCCAGCAGCCAGCACGCGCCCAGGCAAAGCAGCCAGAGGGGCGGCCGCCGCGCCCGGGCCCCGGCCGGGCCGG
>NC_043707.1:90341091-90370147 GCF_006229205.1 Suricata suricatta
GGGTGCGCGGGCCACGGGGCTGACAGTCGGAGCCGGGGAGCTTTCGCTTCCCGCGAGTCCCGGCGAGGCGGAGGCGGCGAGGGCGGGCGGCGGCACCGGCACAGGAGGAGCGGCGCCCGGCTGCGAGGCTGCAGCCGACACCCGAGCGAGGAGGGAGAGGGGAAGGTTAAAAAAAAAAAAAGAGGGGGTAACTGAGAGAAAGAAAGCAAGCAAGCGGTGGGGGAAAAGGGAGGTGTCTGGTGCCACCACGCTGCACTCCGGCTCCGTGCACTTCCCGGCGCGGCCGCTGCCGCTTCTGCGGTGATTTATGGAAGGAGGGAGAGAGGCGGGGAAATTCCCCCCGTCGCCCCTCCTCTTTTCTCCTAGCTCCCGCCTCAGAACCGGCCCCCCTCAGGCGCCGGGGGCTGGAGAGCAGGCTCTCTTTTCGGGTCCTAGCCCGGCCGGGAGTGGGGTTACTCGGACCTTATCCTGGCCAGCGACCGCGACCCACCCCAGCTCTCCCCGCCTCCGCCAACGCGACGGGCCCCGGGATCCCACCCTTTCCAGGTCCCACCCATCCAGTGTCCCTTTAAGTTCTGGGACGCTGGCTTTTCTGCCTGGCAGAGTTGGGGAAGGAGGGGACCGCCGTTTGTACGTCTACCGCTTCTCTACGGTGTTGTTAATATCAGTAGCACTCGTAGGATCAACAGGTCTCTTTTATTAACCGGCCACTGTGTGCCCAGCACTGTGCTCTGGAGTTTGAGTACATTATTATCCTTTAATCCCGCCACATCCCCATGAGGTACGTATCCTTATCCTAAAGTTTTAGGTAACAGACTGAGGCGTAGGTAGAATAAATTGTCGAAGGTCACCCAGGGGACAAGAGGCAGATCCGGAATTAAAGCACGTCTGATTCCAAGGCTCTTCTTGCTCTTAAACATGACATAGTTCTGGCTCTGTTTGGAAATAAACCATCCGATCCATCCAAAGCAAAACAAAACCCACGCATCTGCGAAGCATGGGAAGGCAAGATTAACCTTCCTCTTTACTCCTGGCTCAGGCTCGCTGAGAAAGCACCTGTTAGAAGCACCTGGAACAAGTGAATGGGGGGGGGGATAGTAAAGTTCCCCCCTTCGTCCTGCCAGATGTTGTGAGGTCGCTACTCTAGGTTCCTAGAGAATAGATCCATGCCCCAGAAGGTGAAGGCCCTTACCTAGGGGTACCTTAGCAGGGGTGGTGGTAGGACTATGACCTGGACTTAGTGCTCTTTGCACTTAATAGCAAAACCTTCTGTTTGACTACATGGTATTAAAAACCCACCTTTTACAAGCTTTCCCTCGCCCAATTTCTCCTTGTGATTATTTCTTTATTCTGAATTTCCTGATCAGTGTTGTGTCCTATACTATATGTTTTCATTTGGTGACCTTCTCCACTCTGTGTCTCCTTGAAACGGGCATATCAGACACTTGCTGCTCCATCATGTCTGTGATGATTATTTTTCATAACTCGCACAGGCTATAACTAAGGGAAGCTTGTTGAGGGCAGAGAGCAATCCACCTCCCCAAGCACCAAGTAGGTGCCATAGAAATGAGGCTTTAATTAGGATTAAAAAATATATACCTGTTTTCTTCCATCCTCAAGGGTGGAAAGACATTTGGCAGAGAGATGATACTATACCTTGTTTTTAATTATTATATTATTGCACATGACAGTGAAACAAAACATTTTTTAGCCCACTTGGTAAATGAAAGAGAAAACTAATGGCAGCTGGCATCATTAATGTTTTGTACTGGATTCTTCAAGTTATCTAAAGATGTCCCACATCTTTAAGTCATCCTTCTGAAACTCCGTCAAAATGGCTTCGCCTTCCTTGCCCATTCCATACTGGTATTTCTTGGGGTCCTGTTTCTTGAGATTCTAATCCTATGTCCATCCTTTTCACTCTAAGGTTCTTCTTGAGGAGTCTCATGTATACCCATGCTTTCAATTATCTCCAAGACATCAGAGTTTAGCAAACTTCTAAACAAAACTTAATCTCCTTTTTGAGCTGGATTTCCATTTTTCCAACCATACACTAGTTTTTCTAACAGCTATACCTAACTAAAACACATTACTGCTTTCTCTCATTCTCCATCTAAATCTCCATCGGATTGCATACCTGGGTGTATGTCACCTGCTCTCTGAGTTAGGATTCTAACTCCCTCCTCCACTCTGGCTCCCTGCACTTGTCTGTTACCCACCCCCTGCCTTCCATCTGTATCACTGCATTATGACCAGTCTCCTCCCCAATCTCCCTCCACACAGTCCTTCTTACCCACCCCCACCCCATCATTCTATTCTCCAGGCTGAAACCAAAGTCATCTTTCTAAAAGTCAAATCTGAACTTGTCACTCAGCAACCTAATCATTTCTGATGCCCCATCACAGAGAAATAAAGTTAACACAGTAAGCATGGCTCTTTGTGCTCCGGTATGTCTTTCTAGGCTTATTGAAGCCACTCTGCTGCCTTCCTTCCACCACCCCCCACCCCCGCCCCCACATATGCCTCACCACTTCTAGAAAACACCCTTGGTAGCAGTCTTGAAAGCCTTCCCCTTCTTTCCACCTGGCAAGCCTTTATTCAACTGAGATGTCACCTCTGTGAAGCCTTCTCTCACATTACCCCCTCAACAGAATTTACTGTTCCGGTCCGGCCCCAAAGCTCTCTAATGAAATGTCCACCCGCATTTAACAAGCAGCATTGTGATTATCCATTTGAAACTCTTGTTTTCTCCATCCTAATGTTTCTCCTTAGGCCCATGGCCACCTGTAGCCTTGGGGCACTCTTAAATGTGGAGTCCTGTGCTCCACCCCGGGTATACTGAAGCAGAATTGGTGGAGGAGGGCCGAGTCCCGCAGTAAGCATTTTACTGACCTCCCTCTTCCCCCTACCAAATGAGTCTTAGGAACTGCTTGCTGTTAGATCGCAAACAAAGCTCCTGGTTCCGGGTTGAATGGAAAGGTATTCATCCTGGAGCTCTAGCATTTAGCCGGTGTCTACACCCAAGAGATTTTTTTTTAAGTTTACTTGTTTATTTTGAGAGAATGAGAGAGCAAGCAAGAGAGGGGCAGAGAGAGAGGAGAGAGAGAGAATCCCAAGCAGGCTCTGCATTGTCAGTGCTGAGCCCAATGTGGGGCTCTAACTCACAAACTTTAAGATCATGACCTAATCCGAGATCAAGACTCAGCTGTTTAACTGAGCCACCCAGGTGCACACTCCCTCCCCCCACCAAGAGACACTTAATGCTCAGAAAGGGTCATGTGATATATCCTACAGGGTCAATGGGGAAAAGTCGCAGAGAAATAGTCATTTGCCTAGAGTACTACAACTTTTAAATGGTGGTACCAGTATGCAAACCTGGGTCTTTAAACACCAAATAGCAAGCTTTCGAGCTACTAGTCTGATGTCAGAGAGAATTTCACACATGTACACTGGTACGTGATAAACCAGTGAAAGCTTTTTGCCTGATAACTATTAATCCTTAATGTCCCCAGCCCATATAAGTGAAATTGCCCCACCATTGACTCTTGCTCAGCCCTGAATTGATTGTCTTCTGGGGTGGAGGGGGGCGGTGACTGATTGAACCAGGGTGGGTATGTGACATGAAGGTAGCCAATGTATCACATGCCAAGGCATGATAAAAAGATTAGGTGGGTCAAATTTTTACTCTCAAAAATTTTAAGAAATACTAAGACTATAGACCACCATGAAACTTGCCTGACAGCTTTACCTTCTCCCCGGAGTCCCCCTGTACTCTTGCTTATGACCAAATTGGAAACCTATTCATTACGTGTTTCCTCTGCAGAAGTTCCAGCACTTCACATGTGACCTTCCAATGCCCATTTGTAAGTCTGTATTCTTGTCTTAATGTTTCTCAAAGTGTGGTCTACAGCCACCTAAGCAGAATCATCTGTCAGGGACTGTATTGGCTTCATTCACAGCCACAGAGTCTAGCAATATTCCAGACCCAGAGTAGAAACCCAAATGATGTTGAAACAAAGAATTGAGAGAAGAATTTTTTAAAAATCCATGAATCGCTAACTCTCTACAAAGAGGGGCACAAACCATTTTGTTCCTTGGCTGCTGAAAAAGAACAGGATTCCTCATCTAACTGGCTGCTCTTCCGTCCTTGGGGAGGTACAAAGCCACTTCAGGGATAGACCAGCTCACGGTACTCATTGACCAAGATTCTCACCACAGAAAAACTCCATGTCAAACTGCTTTGAGGAACTCTTGGTCACATTTCCAAAACTGTGGCATGGAGTTTCTAAGCCACCACAATTCCCCTTTGCATGCTCTAAAGTGGAAACAAAACCCAACATAGCAATAAATGACCAACCTAATGCTGCAGGCACTCCTCCCACTCAAAACAATAATTGGCTGTAAACAGCATTGAACCTGTGAACTCAGGGGGCTCAGGAGAATAGGATAGGTAACTCGAAGGGCAGATTCTAGCTCTTTCCTTTAACTTCTACAACACTTCAGATCTCAGCAAGTGTACTTTATTGTTAAATAAAGGAGAATGACTAACGGTCTAGACAGAATCCTAAAATACAGGGCCTCTCTGCTTTTTGTATTCTTTCACTGATTCTTTTACATTTATTTTTTTAATGTTTTATTTATTTTTGAGAGAGAGAGGGAGAGACAGCATGAGCAGGGGAGAATCAGAGAGAGAGAGGAAGACACAGAATCCGAAGCAGACTCCAGGCTCTGAGCTAGCTGTCCGCACAGAGCCCGACGTGAGGCTCAAACCCACGAACCATGAGATCATGACCTGAGTGGAAGCTGGATGCTTAACCAACTGAGCCACCCAGGCGCGCCCCCTTTCATGGATTTTAAAAATTGTTGGATCACCCATTCCTCTTTGAGGGAAGAGCTAGCTGACAAAGGTAGAATCACAGTAATAGATTTAAGTTTCTGAAACCCTAGCCTAGGTGGGGGACTATATATTTCTTGAACTCTTAGAATGTTTATGTTTTTTTCAATTTCATCATCAAAACAGAGAAAACAAGATTATTATTATGATTTCATACACAGGAAAACTGAGGCTCAGAAAGGTTATATAAGTTGCCCAGGGTTATAGGCTAGTGAGCAGCAGGGCTGAGATAGAAACCCAGCTTGACACCAAATTCAATTCTTTTGCCTCTCTATCATGTGCCTTTCTCTGCATGAGAAAAAAAATACCTAAGAAAGGAAATAATACCTAGCATTCAAAGATCCCTGCCAAAGAAACATTCTTATTTCCAAAGAACAACTATTTTTTCCCATTAGTTTCAGCAAACATTTATTGAGCATTTGCTAGGTACTAGTAGTTTCACTAGGGATACAAAGATGAGTAAGATTGGCTCTCCTTAACTTTATAGTTATTGGGGAAGTCACAGAATTTTAAGATGGATAATATCACATACAGCAAGTGACTCAGGACCTTTCTACTTTCTGTTCCCTGTGCCTTAAATGCTTTTCTTCCAGATATCTGCATTTCACTGTCAAGAACTGTGAAGAGTCGGGGTGCCTGGGTGGCTCAGTCGGGTAAGCATCCGGCTTCAGCTCAGGTCATGATCTCATGATACATGGATTTGAGCCCCGTGTCGGGCTCTGGGCTCTGTGCTGACAGCTCAGAGCCTGGAACCTGCTTCAGATTCTGTGTTTCCCTCTCTCTGACCCTCCCCTGCTCGCACTGTCTCTGTCTCTCAAAAAAAAAATAAAATAAAAAACATAAAAGAAATTTTATTTAAAAAAAAGAACTGTGAAGAGTCTGAGGCTTTAACCTATTTGCAGGCCAACGAGGCACTGAAGAGGAGGGATCCCAGGCTGAGATAACCCAAACTTTATCTATAAGGAAGTGCAAACAAAGCTGCTTTTTACCCCAGAGGGAGATATCTCTTAATGTATTGGGCAGAAGGAAAATTTTCCCTTTGCTTCAAAGGGAGACATGGTCTCTACCTGACAAAGCCATACACTAAATAAACATCACTGAAAATATAATGCAGAATAATAGAGCACTTAGGACCTTACTCACAGACCATGCAAAAGACAAGAACCCCATGGAGCATTGTCTCCCCAAATCACCTTTATCTAGACTGGATTCAAATATGAAAGGAGGCCTACCCTCACCCTTCCATTTAGGACTGTAACCTGCATATCCCTCCTTCCAGCAGCTCCCTATACCTTACCTCGCTATTGGACTTACATCATCTAACATCATGTATGTTTGCTTACTTTCTTTGTCTATTGTCAGCTCCATGAAGGTGATGATTTTTTTTGTCAACATATCCTCAGTATCTGAAATAATACCCGGCACATAATAGGTACTTAAGAAATAGTTACTGAATTAATTAAAATCATATGGAATACTCTAGAGAAGGAGATTATACATGAGGTACAATGGAAAAGGCACTTACTATAACCTGGAGGGAATTCAGAGAAGGCTCCCTAGAGGACATGTTACCTAAGGAGAATCACCAAGGATAGGTAGAGGTTACTCAGGACAAAAGAAAGCATCTCTGGAAGAGAGATAACCATTTAAAAATGTACAAAGACCAGAGGCCCCTGGGTGGCTCAGTCAGTTGACCATCCAACTTCAGCTCAGGTCATGACCTGCCAGTTTGTGAGTTGGACCCCAACATGGAGCTCTGTGCTGACAGCTCAGAGCCTGGAGCCTGCTTCAGATTCTGTGTCTCCTTCTCTTTGCCCCTCCCCTGCTCACACTGCTGTCTGTCTCTCTAAAAACTAAATAAACATTAAAAAACAAATAAATAAATAAAATAAAAATATACAAAGACCAAAACAAAATATAAAAAAAGGAACCTAGAAATTGGGGGTATCTTTTCTTTTTGCTTTTTTTAAGTAGGTTTCATGCCCAACGAGGAGCCCAATGCCAGGCTCGAATTCATGATCCAGAGATCAAAACCTGAACTTAAATAAGACTCAGAGGCTTAAGTGACTGAGCAACCCAGGTGCCCCTAGAAGTTAGGGATTGCTATAGCATAGCAGCTAATGGGAAGGGGCAACAGGCGACCCTGTTGGTGAAGACAGAGGCCTTGGTCCTTGGCCAAGGATTTGGATTTTCTCCCATGAGGAATGGGGACCCACAAAAAGGTTTTAAGTAGAGGAGCCACATTTTAGGAAAATTACACTGGAGTCGTGTGGAGGATGGATTTAAGGCAGGGACACTTTACTCAGATTCATTGAACTAAGTAGCAACTCAAAAGTATCTAAATATTTCTAATTAGGATGTTGAAATTTCTTAAGGAAAAATGTGATAGAGGTTTTTAGTTTAAAAAACAAGAGAAGGGACACATGGGTGGCTCAGTTGGCTAAGCATCCAACTCTTAATTTTGGCTCAGGTCATGATCTCATGGTTTGTGAGATCGAGCCCCTCAGGCACAGAGCCTGCTTGGGATTCTCTTTACCTCTCTCTGCCCTTCCTCTGCTTGTACATCCTCTGTCTCTCAAAATAAATAAGTAAACATTTTTTAATTTAAAAAATAAAAAAGACAAAAAATAAAGAATATCTAGAGCTTTGGAGAACCTAGGTGGCTCAGCCAATTAAATGTCTGACTCTTGGTTTCAGCTCAGGCCATGATCTTGCAGTTCATGAGGTCGAGCCCCATGTCAGGCTCTGCACTGTCAGTGCAGATTGTGCTTGGGATTCTCTCTCTCTCTCTCTCTGCTCCTCCATCACTCATGCTCTCTTTCTCTCAAAATAAATAAATAAATTAATAAATAATAATAATAATAATAAAAAGAATAGAGCTTTAACAAAATCCCTCATGGCTTTCTATAAACACAGTAGTAGTAATATTAATTTAGGGGCTCTTAGAAAACAAGTAAAAATTGATTCTCAGTTAGTCATTTCTGTATATTGAAATTGGATGACTCTTTCCATGTGCATGGTTAACACTTTGATTGGACATAAAAATAAGCAATATAGTTCTTTCCATCTTACCAAAAGTCTAGTTTTTCTAAAACCCATTTTAGAGTAATAGAATTATGTATAAACCAAATCAAAATAACTATAGGGCAAGCATCTTCTATATTGCAAGGGACTGACTGTGCTACTGCTGAGTTTATACTCTGGGTAGGGAGGCAAGACTTGGAAATATACAAAGTGAAATACCAATGAGAGATTTAAACTCCAGATCAAGGCTACAGTAGAAGAAATGAATTGCACAAACAGCAGTCTGCCTAGGGAAGCAATGACTATATATGGAGATGATATTGATAGCTAACACTTTTTGTGTGCTTACAATGTTCTAAGCATGGTGCTCTGTGTTTTAAATGAAATTATCTCATATAATCCCTCAAGCTATAAGACAAAATAATAAGAGCTAACATTTGAGTTCTCACTAGGTT
Source organism: Suricata suricatta (assembly GCF_006229205.1). Taxonomy (NCBI): domain Eukaryota; kingdom Metazoa; phylum Chordata; class Mammalia; order Carnivora; family Herpestidae; genus Suricata; species Suricata suricatta. Next base: position 90,349,465 of record NC_043707.1, read on the forward strand.
CCAGGCACTATTGTCTTTTCATTGGTTTATTTTATTTTATTCTTGCAAAGACCCTATTTAGTAGGTATAATCATCCCTGTACTACAGATTAGGAAACTGAGGTTTAGCGAGATTGAGTTCCTTGCCACAGGTTTCACAAGTATTATGTGACGGTGTCATTAATTAAATCCAGGACATCACTCCTCATTACAGTGCTCACCTGCTTCATAATAATGGGTGCATATAATTATCAAATCCGTTTCTCAGTGGAGGAAATTAATGCTCAGAAAAGTGCACTCATGAACACATATCTGCATGAAAGCCAAAACACAGGAACTTAACCATAAAACATCTGGAATGATCAGAAATATGAATGGCAGAGATTTTTGTGTTTTATCAATGTCATCCAGCTGACTTACACTTGAATGACTATGAGGAACTTAATGGTAAATGGGGCAAACCAGATTCAGATTTTTAAAATTTTTATCATTCACTCACACCAGGCACTTTGGTATCTGTTAGAGAGCAGGGATGTGACAGGCACTCTTCATACCCTTATGAGTTTTACAGCATGGTGGCAAAGACAGAAACTGAACTAGCAACTGCAAGAACAAATAACTGCAAGTGAAGAATTTTACAAAGGGCAGATGCTTTCAGATCAGTGCTCCTTTTGTATTGATGTCCTCACAAATTCTACAGAATTTTGGACTTCCTCGTGGAGTGGATGTGTGTACTGAGCATTGTAACTTCATCCTCTTGACCAGGGGTCAAGAATAGGGGAAAGAAAGGAACATGTCTATTTGTATCTTATCCCCCTCCCAAATGCCCCAAAGAGCCCTTGCTAGCACTGTACTCAAAACTTGCAATGGAAGCCTCTAAGAAAAGCTTGAAGACCTCTCATTTCACCTGCCACGGGTCACTCCACTGTCTTCTGGTCCATGTAAGTCCACTCTTGACCCCAGATTCTCACCTTCAATGTCTCGGGGATTGATAAGCTCTTTGGATCCACTACTTCAGTATGTCACCTCAACCACATTTGGGTCATTCACTCTCTGGCACGAGGGCATCTTAAAGTTGGGTATCCTTGCCCTCAGCTCAGAGCACTGACCAGGCAGATCTGCTGCCTGTCTGACCTTAAATGAGATGATCACACATGTATACCTGCGGGTGTCATTGAAATGAGAAAGTCATCCTTGAAGGCTCCTTTTAATCTGGTTGAATCATTTCTTTTCTCCAACATGTATTTATCAATGATCCCACATGAGCTTCATTCAGGATGAAATGGAAATTCTTAGACACAAGGACTTGCATGATCAGGACCTAGACATAGCTGGCTGCTTCCCCCTCTCCCCCACTCCCAATGCTCACCTAAACACCAGCCAGAACAAGCCACTCTTGCATCTCTGACTATAGTCCCTCACTGTTCTACCCTTCTGGTCTTTGCTCTCTTGATTTCATCTGCTTGGAATATCTTTCCTCACCAGGCTAAGGCATTCTTATTTTTAGATATTCAGTTAGAATCCCCTCTCTGTAAGAAACCTTTTTTGATCATTCTGTCCTCTACCCTAGGTGGAGAGAGATGTCACTTCCCCATGTTCCCCGCGCCTGTTGCAGTGATCACCTTTGTCACACTGCAACGGACTGTTGGCCCTTGAAGGTCTTTTCAGAGGGTGGTTATTCGAGGGGGAAAGCAACTTGCCTTTAGCCCTTTAATTTCGTATTTCTTTTTTTTTAATAGTTTATTTTCAAAGTGGTTTCCATAATGCACACAGTGCTTCTCCCCCACAAGTGCCCCCACTATGACCATCACCCCCTTCCCTCCCTTCCCCTCCCCCTTCAGTCCATGGTTCATTTTCAGTATTAACTTCTTATTTCTGAGCAGCAAATGGCATGTAGTGGGGCTTAATAAACATTTACTGAGTTAATGAATACATGGATCAACCACTTTCTACTTAGCCTTCTTACTGATTTGGAGAATATGAAGTGTTTGCAGAAATGTCACATTCTTATAGGGAACAGGCAGGTAATATAAATGCATTAAGTGGCCATGTGGGACATGTGTCCTGTCTAAAGGGACCTCTGGTGTAGGCACTTGATGTTCCTTGGAGGTGATGAAGAAACCTTAGCAAGTTGTCTACTTTCTCCTTTGGACAATAACTGAAAGTTTATCTTTTTCCATATTTCTAAATAAATAGATTTCACAATGTTCTCTGAAAGATTAATATTACACATCGAATTTACTTTCATCCTTCCTATTGGGTTCTCTGCCAAGTTTCTCTGCCCATCACTATGAGAGCAGAAACACTATTGCTCACATGTTCTCTTCACCATTTAGCACATGGCGGGTGTTTAATTAGTGTTAGAAGAGTAATCATGATGTGTGGAAGGTGAAAGAAAAAGTTCTGTATTTTTAATGAAAGAGTGTGACAATTATTTTTCTTTTGTTCAACCTAAATGTGACTTGTTATTTATATAATCTATCCTTTTTTATGCCATATCAGCAATAGGAAAAAAGAAAGTTTATGTGTCAGTCAAAAAGCTACTTACCTCATGTCTTCTCTATGTTGGTCATTCACTCATTCATTCATCCAACAAATAATCTAGGCCCACTATGTGCCAGACACTGTGTCTATTACTCCATTCTACTTGAATCCTGAGAGTTGCTTTCAGTTCACTTCAGTTTTTTTCTGAGACATCCAAACGATAGCTGTTTTGTCAGAATGTGGCTCTGAGTATAGAGAACAAGCTTCTTATACGACACTGGCTTTGGAAACATTAGATCTTGACGAAGGTCTTCCCTTGCCAGGTCCTGAAGTCCTTTTTGGAGGATTGTAAGTACTAAAACCTACCTCTTTTTACGGGTGACAGCCTGATGCTGGTCAGGGAAGAGCCCAAGGTCAAGTTCCAGATAGTTCTAGATAGCTCTGATGTTCCCTACTATTCCTTATTGCTGGCTACTATACCATTTCTGGGCCAGGTCCCATCTGCTGCTATGAACCAGAGGTGATTTACCAGGAACTTAGCAACTGCTTCAGCAGCAGAATGGACGTTGACTGTAAACAGCACCCCACCACACGGGTGCCCTCCCACATACTCCACCTGTGGGCTCCAGTGCTGATACCTATACCCAACAGCCCTGAGGCTTCTGCAGGTACCACACACTCCGCCAAACTGTTGACACTTGGTCCTTATTCAATCTTTCCAAAAACGTAATGAGAGATACACAATTAATATCCTCATTTGATAGATGAGAAACCTAATGACAAAGCCAGACTCACACACAAACTGTGAGGGTCCAGGCACTGAACATGTCATCACTAAATTTCCAAGAATCACCCTCTGAGTGAGATGACTCTTTCAGTCAATAATAACAGGCAATATGGGGCACCCAGGTAGCTCAGTCGGTTAAGCATCTGACTTCAGCTCAGGTCATGATCTTCTAGTCCTTGAGTTCGAGTCCCACATCAAGCTCTGCTGACTGCTCAGAGCCTGGAGCCTGCTTCAGATTCTGTGTCTCCCTCTCTCTCTGACCTCAGCCCCTCCTCACTTGTGCTCTGTCTCTCTCTCAAAAATAAACATAAAAATTTTTTAAAAATAATAAATCAATAGTAACAATAATAGCCAACATTAATAATAATAATTCTGTATGTGGTAGACTCCTAGTTGTCTCTATTCAAGCTCCCTTTCTTTTATAATAATAAAATCCTTAATTTTAGCCTGTACATTTTGTACTGGCTAATAAGAAAGTGTACATTTTTGGGGTGACTGAGTGGATTAGTTGATTAAGAATCTGACTTGTGATCTCAGCTCTGGTCTTGATCTCAAGGTCATGAGTTCAAGCCTGATGTTGGGCTCCATGTAAGCCTACAAAGGAAAGAAAGAAAGAAAAAGAAAGAAAGAAAGAAAGAAAGAAAGAAAGAAAGAAAGAAAGAAAGAAAGAAAGAAAGAAAGAAAAGAAAGAAAGAAAGAAAGAAAGGCAGGAAGGCAGGAAGGGAGGAAGAGGAAAGAAAGAACATTTTCCAGTGCTTCTTGTAATTCTCTACAGCCATGTGACTAAGTTCTGGCAAATGAGATGAAACCAAAGTGGAGCAGGAACTTTATAAAAATGCTTTGAACCTTTTTGGCAGCATCCTACATAAGAAATACACTTTATATATTATGTTATGTTTTGCTATGTTATATATGTATATATATCTCTCACATGTACACTACATATATATTTCTGAAATGAAAGTTTTATGTAAGAAATACTAACCTTTACTGTGTAGTAAACATGCTGATACCATCTATTTTATTTTGTCTTTAAAGTTATCCATTATACTGATTGTATGACCCACTAGTGAGTCATGACCCACAGTTCAAAATACACTGCTCTACCAAACAATGTATATGTGCTCCTCTTTCTCTTTTTGTTTGTCCATTCTACCACCCTGATGCCTGAAACACAGATGCCTCCACTCTGGACCATGAGATCAAGGCCACACACAAAGGAGTATCAAGATAAAAGACCCAGAGTCCTGGGTCTCTGATGTTATAAAATGTCGTAACAGCCCTAAATTACCTACCTGGGCTTTTACAGGAGAGAGACAGAAGCTTCTATCCTATTTAAGCCACCATTATTTTGAATCTTTTGTCCCTCAGGGCCAAAACTGGATCCTAAGTGATTGTAGTAATGAATTGAGTGTTTGCTTTCAGATTTCTCTGTTTCCCTGCTTTGCTTTTTATTACAAAGGAGCTGGGTTCCAACAGTGGGGCGTGCTGGCGAGAGGCAAGCCAGCAGAGGGGAAACAAGCTGGTATTTCTGCTAGGGCTATCTGCCTTCAGTGCATCTTCTCCAGCAACAGCTGTGTCTCCTCCGTATTTCTAGTTCCTGTTGGACATGGCTTCATCTTCTGTTGGGTGACCTCAGCTCTTGGTCTCTGGTAACACTATCTTCTCCCTTTATCTCTATGGCAGCTCCCTGCTGTAGTTGATCTCTGGATTTCCTTACCTTCCCTCTTTGGCTTTCAGCTCTTCCATTCCCCATTTAACTAAGTCTCTGCCTAAATTTCCTCTATTCTAAGTACTTTAAATAGTTGTGGTTTTCTTGGCCAGCCCCTGACTCACACACTAATATATCCAACAAAGTAAAAATTTCCCATTTTCCCTGACCCTGTAAGATAGGCACTATTCAGTCCCCCTCCCCCTGCTTTCCCTTTACAAATGATGAAACTAAGACCCAGAAACATTATATGACCTGCCAAAGTCACATTGTAGATGGAGGGATGTCCAAGTCCAAAGCCACTACCTACATGTCCAACACTTCATGAACCTGAATTCTTTTGGGTTTTTCTGACTTTCCAGAAATATCATGTTAGTATCATTTTATCATGTTAGTTTTCAAAGGTCTAGCCACAAATATGTGTATGTCATCACTTCGTGTTACTCAAGAAAGTGGCCTCCAATCTGGAAGCACCTCCCGGAAGCAATGTCCTTTAACTTTTGTCTTAGAAAAAGGTTCCACCCTTCCACAAAGTTGTTTCCAACCATGGGTTAGGGGAGGGCTCTCTGTCCCTTCACATCAAAGTCTTAATTATTATTCACAGGTTGCATTTACTCATTCATAAAATGTTTATTGAGTGCTTAGTAGGTGCCTAAGGGCTAGGGTCTGGGGCAAAGCAAACATGAATGAGACTGAACGGGACTCAGTTCCTGACTTAAAGCACTCATTGTCTAGGAGGGGAGACAGGTATACAACAGAATGAAAGCAGACATATAAGAAATTTTTTAGTGAAATCCAGCACAATAGCAGCATAGTGGAGGTGTGGATCTTGAACTGGTTCTTGAAGAATAAGTAGGAGTTTGAGAAGTGAAGGGGATTGAAGGAGCATTTCAAGCTGAAGGAACCAACAAAGGCAGAGCTTCAAGGGCATGAAGCATTTCACATGCATCGAATGTGTCTATGTAGCTTATACTTCAATAGGACTCTTGGTATTTTATATTTACCCAAATGTATGTATAAATATGCATATGTTGGTGTGTATATAATTTATATTTATGTGTGTCCTTCATATACACACTATATACCTATATTTTACATAGACATTATATATGTTATGTGTTTGTATATAAATATATACAGACATATATAATATACTTACATATACTATACATATGTATATGTTATATATATGTATACATACACTATATATGTAAATACAGACCTATGTATCTTTTTTGGGTTTTTTTCTTTTCCTTTTTGCCACTATATTAAACAAATTTTTTTTTATAGTTTATTTTTGAGACAGAGAGAGACAGAGCATGAGTGGGAGAGGGGCAGAGAGAGAGGGGGACACAGAATCTGAAACAGGCTCCAGGCTCTGAGCTGTCAGCCCAGAACCTGATGCAGGACTCAAACCCACAAACTGTGAGATCATGACCTGAGCCAAAGTCAGATACTTAACCAACTGAGCCACCCCGGCGCCCCTTGCCACTGTATTAACCTAACACTGCATAAAAGAATAGAGACAAACAGAAGAATTAATGTATTATTAAAATAAGGAACTCTAATTGCCTGGATTATATCTGTAACTGTATTCACTGCACTAACAAATACCCAGGGAAAAACGATTGAAATATAAGCCACAGACACATAGCTTTATACAAGGACAGTCCTTCATCGGGAAAAGCTTAAGTGTATCTTGTAGGCTCAAGTTCCTTTCTGGAATACTATTAAAGAACATGCCCTATACTTGTTGTTTCAAGTGAAAGTAAGATGTGAATAATAAAGGATATTTTTGACTGGGCTAGAGTTAGTTTATCAGTTTGCAAAATGACAGTCTGTCCAAAACTATTTTCCCCTCGGGGCAGTATGCCTTAGGGAGAAAAAGAAAAGGAATTAATACAATGCTGCCCAGAATTCTCTAAGAACCTTTTGCTAACCTACTGAATTCCCGCCTGAAACGTACCTGGCCCTCCGTTATGGCAGTGTTTAGGGAGGGGGCCCCCCATGCTGCCCTCCCGTCAGCTGAGCAGATCCCTGGAAAGACTAGGGTATCTGCACTGGTTGGGTGGCTTAGGCATCACGTTGTTAATTTTTAGATATTGTCTTACCTTTCCAATGAGCTTGTAAGTTCCCTGAGGACAAGAAACCTCTCATAAACTCAGCTCTTGAGGAACAATTATATTGTTTGCTAAAGAAATATCTCCCAGTGGGTTTCTCCTCTTGGTTTTTCAGTTTTCTTTTGCCATTTTGGTCTCAGGAAAGAGTACATATAAATCATGTTGGGGAGGAAGAAAAAATGATGTATGTGAAGGCCCTTTTAGAGAAGAGGAAGAGAAAAATAGTCCTTTTGACACCAGGAAGCAGGACTATGGAGTAGAGTAGAGAACAGTAGGGATGGGAGGTGAGATGTGTGTGGCTGCCATCTCTGTCCTAACACCCCAGTGTGGGAGGGTGGGGAAATAAGTAGAGAATAAGTCAATAGGTTTGACCCAAGTAGCCCTGCATTGATCAGAGATAGCATAGAGGCATAGCAAGGTGCAAGAAAACAGATATTCCTAGTTTCATAAGAAGCCCAAGTCGCAAAGGAGAGAATTCCTAGGTTTGCTGTATATACAGAGAAGGCTGTAGAAGACAGCAGTGGCATAAGCCACGTCTACCAGCTCCCCAAGAGAGGTTATGGGATGCACCTGCCGCTAGGAATCAGAAAGTCCGTGATTCTGCCTGTGTAGGATTCCTAATGCCTAAAAGTTGGGGAGGAAGGTCCCAAGAGGGTAAAAATGGGCCACCTGATAGAGCTGGCAGCAAGCTGTCACCAGAACCAGAGACATGAACATATGAGGACAATAGGAGCTGGGGATATCATAGAATTTTTTTAGCAGTAGGTGCCAGCTGGGTGACGGGGATGACAGCAGAGCAATCACACTGTATCAGAGGATGACAAAGACCCAGAGAACAGGATAGGTACAGGAGGCCCCCTATCACCAGAACAGGTAAGTCCTCCAACCAGACTAAGCTTGAGCAAAGGAGGGGATGGAGGACATCTCTGAAAAGTGAGCAGTTATCCTAGAGAGTAAGTTCAAACCAAGGAAACAAATGTAATTGAAAGAGATACTGTTGATTGATTCATTTAAGTTTAATTTTCCTTTTATCCAATGGGATAAAGTCTACTGAGGAATATCTTTTTCTTTTCTTTTTAATTTTTTAAATGTTTATTTATTTTTGAGAGAGAGAGAGAACAAGCAAGCAGGGAAGAGGGACAGAGGATCCAAAGCAGGCTCTATTGACAGCAGAGAGCCCAATGCAGGGCTTAGACTCATGAACTGTAAGAACATGACCTCAGCAGAAGTTGGATGCCCAACTGACTGAGCTACCCAGACACCCTAACTAAGAAATTTTAAAATCATCAGAGACAATAAGAAAGTTATAGGTTTCTTGCATATTCTGTGTTTTATATTATGAAATATTTGAATTGGCTACATTTACTAGTGGGAATTGGCTCAGAGGACCTTATGCACAGTATGCAAGCAATAATATTTTAGTAATTAACTCCAGTGGATAAATAGGAATCCATAATTCCCTTTGCCCAGGTAATTGTTAGATGTGTTATTAAATTTACTATCCAAAGCGAATGGAACTTTCTATAGCTTCTTAAATATTTTTTAATGTTTGTTTATTTTTTGAGAGAGACAGAAAGACAGAGCATGAGCTGGGGAGGGGCAGAGAGAGAAAGAGACACAGAATCTGAAGCAGGCTCCAGGTTCTGAGCTGTCAGCACAGAGCCCAACACTGGGCTTGAACTCACAAACCATGAGATCATAACCTGAGCTGATGTCAGATGCTTAAATGATTGAGCCACCCAGGTGCCCCAGTGTAGCTTCTTTTATTTTTACATTTATTTATTTTTGAGAGAGACAGAGAGAGAGAGAGACAGAGAGAGAGACAGAGATGGGGAGGTGCAGTGGGAGAAGGGGACAGAAGATCCGAAGCAGTGACAGCACTGACAGTACTGACAACAGAGAGCCTGATACAGGGCTCGAACTCACAAACTATATCATGATCTGAGCCAAATTTGGATGCTCAACTCACTGAGCCACCCAGGCACTCCTCCATAGCTTCTTAATTAACCACATTTTAATGTATGAAGATAATGAATTATTGCTTATGTCTATGCTCACACCTACAAATGTACAAATTCTGCATTTTCTTATGCATCAATTCCATTTCAAAAATCTGCTTTACTTGTGTTTACTGCACTTGTCAAAACTACCAGCCACTTCCTAAGAAGGTACATGGATTTGGACCAGAAGGAAAAACCAATTTGTTTTGCAAACTTAACATGTCCTTAAGATGTGTCTCCGTCATGATCTGCCTGTCTGACCATCCTCATCTACCGACCACACCAACAAGCCTGAAGTATTAAGGTTAAGTACCTTTTACCATAATGATCAGTTGTGACAAAATTATCATACATAAGCTACTTTACAGTTCATGGAACTCTTCTAACATTTCATCTCTTCTAATTTTAACAACTCCAAATCTCGCTATACCCCATCTAATCAAGGCTTAGTAGCTACTGCTCCACTGATAATGCTCTTGTCAGGGTGGTCAGTGACCTCCATCTTACAAAGTCCAGTGGTAAGTATTCAGTCCTTATCTTATTGACCTCTTGACACTACTCAAAACCTTTTCTGAAAGCATTTTCTTCACTTTGTTTTGGGTCATCTATTGCTTTGGACCATCTATATCTTCCTAACACAGTGGCTTTTCCTATCAGTATCCTTTACTTTTTGAAAAGAAGGCTTAAAAGGCTCCACATTTCAGTCCTTAGCTTCTCTATATTTTTACTTTCTAGAGGGGCTTACTCAGTGCTATGTCTTTCGATAGTGTGCTGACAAGTCCTCAATTCATTTCTCCAGTTCTAGCCTCTTCAGTCTTGAATATCCAAGTCTCCTTGGCATTTCTGCTGGGATGTTCAAAAGGCATCACGAACTTCATATGTTCACATTAGTCAGCCCTCCCAAATGTGTATATTTCAGTTTCCTTTTGTCTCCCTAGTTTTTGGCTTAATGACTATCTTGACTCTACTACTTTTATGTGCCCTGATTTTGGCTTAATCACAGATTCAGACTCTGACATTAAAATGACCTATGATCTTGCCCCTGATTCAATCTGCTCTAGACCTGTAGTCTTGTGTTGCCCATTGGCTCCCAGGTTCTGCCTCTTATTTGTTCCTTTGTCATATTAAGACACTTCAATTTTCTACAACCACACCAGCTCTTTGCCCTATGTCCAAGGCCCTGGTTGTCAATAATTCTGGTGTTACTATCTACCTGACAGCTTACTTTTAATGAAAACCTGGTTATTTAATAACCTGGTAAATTTTGGTTCCCCTATAATTTTTCCTTTAACAAGAACAAGGACTGTTGTCATGGCCTATAGAGTGCACATCATCAGAGCATCATCAGAGAAAGTTTATCCAGTACTCACTTGCATATTACCTTGTTCCTGCCTTTTAGGTGATCATAATCATGATTGACTGAGATGTTCAGCTCCTTTATCATTTCCAGTTGATTGATATTGTCTGCCTGGGGTGTGTTGGGAAGGATTTTGAAGTCAGAAAACTTGAGAGAAAAGAATGCTATGATCAAATGGTAATGCTTACCATCTACACTGTGTGAAGGAAAAGTATTCTATGTATATGCCATCTGTGTATAATTTAAGATATTATTCTTTTTCTTAAACTCTATTCTTATGCCAATGGAAACAATTAATTAGTATAATTAATAATTCATTAATAATTATCAACCATACTAATGCTATTGTTGATTAATAACATTTTACTGATAACTGACTCATATAGTAGTAGCAATAGCACTGCTAATAAGAAATATCATTTCTAGGGTTGCCTGGGTGGCTCAGTCAGTTAAGCATCTGACTCTTGGTTTTGGGTCATGATCTCATGGTTTGTGAGTTCAAGCCCCATGTCGGGCTCTCTGCTGACAGTGTGGATCCTGCTTGGGATTCTCTCTTTCTCTCTCTTTCTCTGCCCTTGCCTTGCTCACTCTCTCTGTCTCTCTCTCTCATAAAATGAATAAATGAACTTAAAAATAAAAGAAAAAAAGAAATATCATTTCTAGAATAATTCACCCTTTGCCCAACAATATACCAAGAATTTGGCTCAACTAACTCATTTAATCCTTACAATTATCCTTAAACATTACTATTATCTCCTTTTACCCATAAGGAAACTGAGACTTAGAGATACAAAGCAATGGGTACAAGAACTCTTTGCTAGTAATTGATAGAATTGTGTGAACCAAAGTTTCTCTGTCTCCAAAGCCATATTCTAAAAGATTTTGCTAGACTGTCAATAAAACATTTCTTTAAATTTTCTAAAGAATTTGATGTGTAACATGCATACAGTGGCCAAATCTCCCCCCCACCAGTTTTATTGAAATGTAATTGACATACAGCATTGTATAAGTTTAAGGTGTACAGTATGTTGACCTGACTTACATATAGTGTGAAATGATCAGCAAAATAAGTTCAGTTAATATCGGTTATCTCATTTTGGCTACAGAAAAAGAAAAACATTTTTTCTTTGTGCTGAGAACCCTTAGGATTTGCTCTCATAACTTTCATATTTACCATGCAGCAGTGTTAGCATTGTATCCCCACTGCCTATTTATCGTCCTACTGGAATTGGGTAACTTTTGACCACCTTCCTCCAGTTCACCTCAGGCAACCACTGATCTGATCTCTTTTTCTATGAGTTTGTTTGTTTGTTTGTTTGTTTGTTTGTTTTGATCCCCCATAAAAATGAGATCATACAGTATTTGTCTTGCTTTGTTTTACTGAGCATAATATCTTCAAGGGCCATCTGTGTTGTCATTAAGTGGCAGGATTTTCTCTTTTTCAGTGGCTGAATAATATTCTATTGTGTGTATGTATATATATGTATATATACATATACATATACGTATATGTGTGTGTATGTATATATATATATGTACAACACAACTTATTTATCCATTTCATCAACTGATGGACACTTAGGTGGTTTCCATGTCTTGGATATTATAAATAATGCTGCTATGAACATGGGGGTACAGATGTCTCTTCAATATAGTGTTTTTTTTCCCTTTGGGAAGAAAGAAATTAGAAGTGGAATTGCTGGATAATATATGTCAGTTCTATTTTTAATTTTTTTAAGTTTAAATTCAAGTTAACATTCAGTGTAGTCTTGATTTCAAGAGTAGAACCCAGTGATTCATCACCTACATATGACACCCAGTGTTCATCCCAACAAGTGCCCTCCTTAATGGCCATCTCCCATTTTAATCCATTCCCCCACCCATCTCCCCTCAGTTTATTATCTGTATTTAAAGTCTGTTATGGTTTACCTCCCTCTTTGTTTTTATCTTATTTTTCCTCCCTTCCTCTATGTTTATCGATTGAGTTTCTCAAGATCTACATGAGTGAAGTCATATATTTGCCTTTCTCTGACTGACTTATTTAGCTTAGCATAATACACTCTAGTTTCATCCATGTTGTTGCAAATGACAAGATTTCATTCTTTTTCATCGCTGAATACTATTCCATTGTGTATATAGCACATCTTCTTTTAGAAACATGCATATAAAGTGCCCAAACCTGAAGTATGTAACTCAGTGAATTTTCACAAACACTAAGTGGCCACCATCCAAGTCAGGATCTAGAACATTTCCAACTCCCCAGGAGTCTCCCTCATGCTCTTTCCCAGTTCAATCCTCCTCAGCAACAGCAGTTCTGATGTCTATCACCAGGAATTAGTTTTGTCAGCTTTTGAACTTCGCACAAATGGAATCATACTGCCTGTAGTCTTTGTGTTAGGTTTGGGTCGCTTATCATTATATCCCTGAGGTTCATCTGTGGTGAACAGCCCCCAAGGTGACTTCCAATAATCCCTACTAAATCCTGTGCCGAAGAGATTCCTAAATGGCAGATATCATTCTGGCTGTCACAATCAGAGTTGTGGCCCTGGAGTTCAGCCCTGAATGCCAACAACGATCTGCAGAGCAGGGAAGGACAACTTGATGAGGATAGGTCAGCCCAGGTGCTCACAGCACTAACTAGCCACTGTTCTGGCTGCGGTGCAGAAAGCAGCCTCCGGGTCTGGAGATACATCCCTGTGTCCCGAGAGATGAGACTAACGACATGCTGTAGGAGGCGGGCCTACTGCGTGTTCCACAAAGAGCCTCTCTCCTCCGGCTATTTCGGTGATGCCACTTTCTGGTTTGTGGAATCCAGCATTTGTTTTCATTAATTTTTATTTGCCAGGTTTTAGGGTACCTTTTTGGCCTGTGTTTTAGTTATATTTCTCTTCTTGTCCTTTTTGTCCAGAGCACAGTGTTTTGTAAGAAATTACCCTTATTCCAGTATCTACTAAAGACATATTTCAGTCACATGCAGCCAAGAGGGAAGGAAATGTCCTCATAAGCATATTCTCTGCCTGTATTGTTTCCCTCATGCTCTTAGCCCCCCGCTTTCACACATCTCCTCCCAGATTCATTTCTTTCTCTCATTTTCTTAAAGTTTATTTATGTATTTTGAGAGAAAGAGAGAGAACGTGCATGCAACCTGGGGAGGGGCAGAGAGAGGAAAGAGAGAATCCTAAGCAGGTTCGTGCTGTCAGCACAGACCCAGTCACAGGGCTCAAATAACAGATTGTGAGATCATGACCCGAGCCCAAATCAAGAGTCAGAGGGTTAGCAGACTGAGCCACCCAGGTGCCCTCCAGATTCATTTATTTCTGATGGGCATACACACTTGTCAACAAATGTTGTATTAAAAATAGATTTCTGGGGGTGCCTGGGTGGCTCAGTTGGTTAAGCGTCCAGCTTCAGCTCAGGTCATGATCTCACAGTTCGTGGGTTCAAGCCCTGTGTCGGGCTCTGTGCTGACAGCTAGCTCAGAGCCTGGAGCCTGTCGTAAGATTCTGTATCTCTCTCTCTCTCTCTGACCCTCCCCTGCTTGCGCTGTTTCTCTCTGTCTCTCAAAAATAAATAAATAAAAAACATTAAAAAATAGATTTCTGGAGCACCTGGGTGGCTCAATGGTTTAAGTGTCTGACTTCAGCTCAGGTCATGATCTCACAGTTCGAGGGTTTGAGCCCCATGTCAGGCTCTGTGCTGATAGGTCAGAGCCTAGAGCCTGCTTAGGATTCTGTGTCTCCCTCTCTTTCTGCACTTCCTTTGCTTACTCTCTCTCTCTTGCGCGTGTGCACGCACCCATGTGTACACACATAAAAAACAACAAATACATAAATTAATTAATAAAAATAGATGTCTGTATCTCCTAGGAGTGCCTTGGGACTGGAGATGCAGCATCTAAAGTGTGTTTTCAACACAATCTGCTACTGCAAGAACTATGGTACACACCAAGAACCAGGAAAAAAAATCTTTCCAGTGTCAAAACTGACTTATAATAACAGAAATGATAAAAAATGTGCTGAGAAACATTTTTGCATTCATCACTAGTTTAATCAAGTATCTTCTCATTTATTCTAGTCCTCAGATAATCAGAATGCTCAAATCAGGTCTAGGGGAGAACTGGACGGAGCTGGCAAATTCTAACTTCCTGAAGAAAGACAATTTTAGAGACAACTGCAAAAGTTAGAAGGGAATAGAACTAAGTTTTCTGGCCCTTGTTTTAGCATTTTTGAACATGTTTTAGGGCTTGACCTCTCTGTGGGTTGTGGATACTTGCCACCTCACTTGTATAAATGTAGCCATAGTCATATGGTACACGTTTCTGCCTCTCCAGGCTCATTGCTCTGTGCTGCTCTCCTGCCTTCTCCACTCCCTTGCGCCCACCTCCTCTACCCCGATAGTATTCCCTGGATCTAACGTATCTAAGATTAGTAGGATCTAAGCTCCTGCTTCTACAACCTGCCTCGTGCTGACTCTCTTCACTAACCCCTTATTCCTTCCCTACTTCACTCCTGGCTTTACCTAAACCATACCTATATTCCAGCTCTGTTTTTGTTCTCGTCTTCCTGGGATTCCTTCTCTCTCTTCTCCATCTCTCCAAATCCTTTCTATTTTTAAAAACATGTTTGAAGGGAATTTATATATTGGACTCAGAGTGTGTTGCCATTTCTGGCTTCAGGCCAGGCCTTATCTGGGTGGAGTATGAGTTTAACGGCTGTACACAGAGTGGGGGATGGGGGGAGTTCACTTTTACTCTTAAACTGAGGACAGACTGATGTAAAGACTCATTTCCATCAAACACATCTGATTGCCAATTTGAGAAAGTTAAAAAGAAAAATAATTGGGGAGAAAATAAACCTTGAAAGACAGGGCAGGTAGATGACATTCAGCTTTGAAAATTATAGGCCCACTTTCATGGTCAGCAGTGCCTTGCTGGTGTCCCCCCATCCCAACTTCCCAGCCATCCTAGGATCAGTTCCTAGGGTAGACCCTCATACTCTTTATCTCACTGTGACAATGGCTTGAGAAAGACTCTGTCTTGCCATCAGTCCTCTGCTGCAGCCAGACCGTTTGACTCTGACTGTCTCCTGTATAGTCTATGTTCCAGCTCTGTTTTTGTTCTCGTCTTCCTGGGATTCCTTCTCTCTCTTCTCCATCTCTCCAAATCCTTTCTATTTTTAAAAACATGTTTGAATCCAAGTTTTCTACAGATCCTACCCTGACCACCCAGCGAAAATGAGCTCTTCATCCTCTACTATTGCTTGTATAATTTCGCAATTAAAATTTTTCAATGCAATAAATATTTATTGAGTGTTTACTATGTGCCAATTACCATATAAGGTATCATATGGGACTCCAAGATAAATAGAACCCTTTTTCTGTAAATAGAATATAAGACAAGTACTCAGACTTATAACCAAAAGCAGAACAGGCTGCATAATGTGAAGCTCAGCAGACAGGGGTTGCAGGACAGAGGGGAGAAAGGAGTTAGCATTTGCTGAATGGATATTACAGGCTAGACCAATAATGCTGGAAGCTTCATGTTGTCGTTTACAATATACTCATTTTATAGAGGCGGAAGCTAAGGTTCAGAAAACATAAAAAACATGAGCCAGGTTTGCATATTTGATTAAGTAGTAGTGTAGAATCAGAATTCAAATCCAGACTCGTTTGGCTTGTAAGTCCCATTCTTTCCACTACCTCCTCTTATCTGATTATACATTTAAGAAAGTTTTCATGAAGAAGGAGGCTTTTGACATGACTCTTGAATTGTAAGTAAAATTAGATAAATTAGAGAGAAGTACGTTTCCCAGTGCTTAACATTCATAAGCAAAGTGCAGAGCCAAGGAAGAACAGGATCAGTTTGGGTAATAGTAAATAGTCAAGTTAGACTGGCTCCTAGAATATGTGGAATGGGCTAATAATACAGTAATAACTGTCTTTTATTGTGTCAGACACCATTTTACACACTGTGGCATGATATATTAGTTAACTTTTACTGCTTAACATACCACCCCTAAAATAATGTGGCTTCAATTAGCTCATAATTCTGTGGGTTGGTAGTTTGGGCTGGGCTCCCCTGGGGAAGTTCTCTGGCTAGTCTCACCTGGGCTCACTCATGCAGTTTGTAGTTAGCTCATGGATTAGCTGGACTTCGATGATCTAAGGTGGCCTTATTACATATCTAGGGCTTGGCAGTCAGTTGGAGGGCTAGTTGGGGAGCTTTGGTTCTCCTCCCCATGGCCACTCCTCCCCATAGTCAATCCTCCCCATGGCCACTCCTCCCCATGGTCACTCCTCCCCATGGTCACTCCTCCCCATGGCCACTCCTCCCCATGGTCACTCCTCTCCATGGCCACTACCACAAGCTTACTTGAGTTCATTCACCTGGTAATCCTAGGCTTGTGAGCATGAACACTGGAATCCTCAAGGCCTGTGGAAGACAAAGTTCATCAATTACACAAGGTCCTCTATACATTCTATTAAAATTTTTTTAAATTTATTTTTGAGAGACAGAGAGAGACAGCACGAGCAGGGAAGGGTCATAGAGAGAGGGAGATACACAATCTGAAGCAGGTTCCAGGCTCCGAGCTATCTGTCAGCACAGAGCCTGATATGGGACTCAAACCCACGAACCATGAGATCATGACCTTAGCCAAAGCTGGACACTTAACTGACTGAGCCACCCAGGTGCCCCTGCTATACATTTTATTGACCAAAACAAGTCACAAAGCCAGACCAAGTTCAAGGGGTAGGAAACTAAGGAAGTGTAAAGGATTTGTTATCTACAATCTGCTACAGATGAATATTATTATCATTCTCATTTTTGTAGATTGGGGGAAAAAAGGAGTCTTGAGGAGATTAAAAAATTTTCCTAAGGTTGCATGTCAAATCCAGAAACTAAATCCACACCCATTATAGTATAAAGCCTAAGCCAAACACGTATGTAGTAGCCGTATGATGGAGTCTAATGTGACTGGCGTTTTCATGGAGTTCAAAGAGATAGTAAACTACCACTGATAGGTTTTGAGTAAGAAAGTAAACAAAATAGTTATGCTTTAGAAAGATTTCTCTGGAAATGGGTAAATTGGTGAAAGATAAGTTGGTCAGGGTGATGCCAACACAGGAACTCATATAATGGTCAAAGTGAGAAGAAAATAGTTGTCAGAATTAGAGGGGCTGCTATTCAAATGGTAAAGCTGAGAATAAATATGTCTTGTCTTGGAAAAGAAGGAATGAATTCAAGAGACACTTTTGAGTTAAAACTTACAGGATTTAGCAATTGACTGATATAATGGAGGAACGAGAGTGAAGAGACAGAGGTGCCTCCCAAGTTACAATCCTAAGTGTCAGGAGAAAAAGTGATGCTGTTAACAGAGTTAAGAAAATCAGAGGAAGGGGCACCTGGGTGACTCAGTTGGTTAAGCATCCAACTCTTGATTTTGGCTCAGGTCATGATCTCATGTCGGGCTTTTCACTGGGAGTAGGGCCTGCTTAGGAATCTCTCTCTCCCTTTCCCTTTTTCACGCATGTGTGCTCTCTCTTTCTCTCTCTCTCTCTCTCAAAAAAGAGAAGAAAGATAAAGAAGCTATCCAGAGAAAACAAGACCAGATAGAGAGATAGAAGAATGGTCAAAGTAGATGAAGGACAAAAGCAAAGGAAAGAGAGAGTTTCAAGATGTCAAGGAAAAACAGCATGTCAAGGTGGAAAAGGTAATATGCATAGAAATGCTACCAAAAAATCTGATTGTGTTTCTGGGGCAAATGGAGTGGTAGGGTAGGTAAGTGACTGGTTATTGGACCTAAGACAGAAATTCTTAATATTTTGGGGGTTGGGATCCAAATGAGAATCTGATTAAAACTATGGATCCTTTCCCCAAGGAAATTTACTTCCATAAAATTCTTCACATTCAATTCCAGGATGTTTATAAAGTCATTTACAATTTCAGGCTGTTTATCAAGTAAATGGGCTACAATGAGCAAGAAATAGATTTCAGATTTTGAATACCTGATCCAAATAGTTATATTCACATGGAAAGGAACAGAATACTAATTGATTGATTTGAACGAATACTGGCATTAAACATAGTACCTAACTCCTCTATGTATACATATACCCAAGTCAAAAAAGGGCACCTGTGCCGGGAGGGGAGAAAGAGAGAGAGAGAATCAAGTACGGTCAAATTAAAATAAGAGCAATAATGGTAATAACTACCATTTATTAAGGTTCTGTTATATATTGGGTATCTTATATATAGTATTTTGTTTTGTATTCAAAAAAGTCTTCCAAGGTAGGAATTATTACCTCAGAAGAGAAAACAGACTCAGATCAATTAAATGGCAAATTCAATGGGATCATTGGCTGAAAAGGGATTCAGTGTAAGATCTCTCTGGCTCCAAATCCATGCTTTCTCCAATATGCCATAGTAGTCAGGAACATAGATGAAAAACAAATAAGCAAAAACACACAAACCTACAAAAAACCTCAGTTGAAAATGTTAGGAAAAGAAAATAATTTATCTTAGGCATTATGTAATAGAATCATATAAAGAAAGAAAGTTTAATATACCAAAAGAAAACATGAGCCAAGGGAATGTTAACTGAAAACACCTTTAGAACCATATAAGAACCTCAGTGTATGTTGAGAAGTCAGCCAGTAAACTTTGTCTTTTATTCTTGATGAAAACTGTAAGAACTGTGTTTGGAAAGTATATTAAAGAGGTTGTTCAATCACTATGACATCTCCCAAATGCAGCAACGTGGCAAAGATTTTTACTTGTTTTTGTTTGTTTGTTTTTAATTTGAGGTAGGTGGGTTGTAGAGGCAGAGAGAGAGAGAGAGAGAGAGAAAGAATCCCAAGCAGAATCCATGATCAGTGCAGAGCCTAATGCGAGCCTCTATCCCATGACCCTGGGATCATGAGCTGAGCTGAAATCAGGAGTCGGTTGCTCAACTGACTGAGCCACCCAGGCACCGCTACATAGGTTTACTTCTTGTTCACATCACATTTAGCATAGTCCGTGTGTGGTGTGGTGGGAAGGGGGATGGGAAGGACTCTGTTCCACTTAGTCATTCAAGGGACCACTTCTATCCAGTGGTCCACCTTGCATAAGGGCTCAGATTCCTCTGCCAGATCTTTTGTATTGAGCCCAGCTGGCGAGGCAAGGGACAGAACAAAAGGGGATCGCACTAGCCTTGTTCACATTCTGTTGGCTGGAGTGATCACATGGCTCAACCCAGACACAAGAGAACTGAGAAATGTAGTTCAGTTGCGTGCCCAGACAATGATCTACAAGGTTTGTGCCATTACGCTTCTTGTTATACCCTTTAAATGACACACATTTAAAAACTGAGATCAACATTTATAGTTATCGTAGGCCTGACAGAGTTGTTTCCTCAGGCATGAATATAAGAATAAATTCTATTTCTAATCCTACTCGACATAGGATGAGACACTGATAATAATTATTTGAGATGAAAAAAATGAAAATACAGGAAAAAAGAAATAAACACATATGCAGGTGACATTTTTTGTCCATAGTATTAAAACAAAGTTATAGTAAATTACAGATTACTCACAAATAATCTCATCATACATTTAGAGTATAGAGTATAAACTATACATTTGTATCAGACCAAATCAAGTGCACCTTTTCAGATGTCCTGGATGGTGTCTTTCTGATGATGATGCCCCCTGCTTCTTGCCTCTGCCACCTTTGCCAAACTCTCTAAGTCTACTAGAATCTAGTTGTAGCCCTGATGTACCTTTGCCACACATGCCACACAATGCATTAGTGCCTTTAGTCGCCACATCCAGACTTGGATGTTATGCTGCTTGGTAGTGTCCATTGTGGCTTCCAAATAAGCTCCCACCATAGGGCTGGATGATACAACTCAGAAGTGCAAGAGATTTACTTTCCTATGGGGTAAGCATTGACCAACAGGGAATGGGAGACCAAAGAGATCTGTGCAAGTAACGGTCTCCTTTTCTGCTCCTGTGAACCATCTAGAGGTAGGGTTCCTCCTGATCTTCCTGGAAAGATCCTCAGTACTAAGCAATACTCTTTGCAGTCCACCGGGCAGTGGTGCATTACCTCTCTCCTTACTTCACTTACCCTTTTTATTTTTATACTCTGTGCTTCCCTGAATTTCCACATTGTATTCTCATCTAAGTCTCTGCTCTCTAGAGGACCCTGTCAAAGCTTATGTTCACTCACAAATCAATCATATCACTATATTCTATTGGCCTA
>NC_043707.1:90370247-90406754 GCF_006229205.1 Suricata suricatta
TTCATTTTAGCCACTCTGACTGGTGTGAGGTGGTATCTCAGTGTGGTTTTGATTTGTGTTTCCCTGATGATGAGTGATGTTGAGCATCGTTTTATGTGTCTGTAGGCCATTTGGATGTCCTCTTTGGAGAAGTGTCTGTTCATGTCTTCTGCCCATTTCTTCACTGGATTATTTGTTTTGTGATTGTGAAGTTTGGTGAATACATTCTATTTGATTAAAATCTACCTTATTGGGTTACCTGGCTGGCCCATTTGGAAGAGCCAAGTGACTTTTGATCTCCAGGTTGTGAGGTTGAGCCCCATTTTGGGCATAGAGATTGCTACAAATAAATTAAAAACCACTTTTTAAAAACCATCATCAAAAAAACTTAATCAAAATGATAGTCATTTTTGGTTCTTTACTATTTATAAAGTACTTTCATGTATGTTTCCTTGTGCATTCTTCACAATAACATTATTAGATTGATCAGAAAAGGATTAATGTTACCTGTACTTTAGAGATTTGTATTTACTTTTTGGATTTAGTTATAGGTGGCCTCTTTCCCAAAAAAACCTTGAGATGCTTCATATCACAGTTGAGAGGTTTGATAGTGGTTTATTCCCACTATCCTTTAAAATTTTTTTAATGTTTTTTATTTATTTTTGAGAGACAGAGAGAGACAGCGTGAGCAGGGGAGGCTCAGAGAGAGAGGAAGATACAGAATCTGAAGATAGGCTCCAGGCTCTGAGCTAGCTGTCAGCACAGAGCCCAACAGGGGGTTTGAACCCACAAACTGTGGGATCATGACCTGAGCCGAAGTCGGATGCTTAATTGACTGAGCTACCCAGGTGTCCCTCTCCCACTATCCTTTACAGTCTTCTGTTACAATATGACAATGAATCAAAATACATGGATTTATTTTAAAAGCACAAAGTTTTCAATGAAATGGAACAGATTCCAGCAACAAATTCCAACTATTATAAGAATTTAGCATATGTTCATGTCTTGTAAAATTACTTCAAATTATTTTAGGAAATGGGAAAGGTATAAACAAAGAATGAAAAATGAATGAAATAAATAAGTAATATATTTCAAACTTGAAACAATATAATACTAGGGGAGAATACTTATACACATTTTGTTGGAATAATCAGAGTATAGTAGTGCAAATAAACTCTTTCTCCTCTCTCTCAAAATAAGTAAATAAATTTAAAAATGAATAAAAAAATTAGAGATCCAGATAGGCTCATAGGTGACTTCTAAATCTAACAATTTATAAAAAGGATTAAACTCCATGACCATATGAGATTTATTCCAGGTATGCAAGACTGGTTCAACATTAAAAAATCAATTAATGTAATCCATCATATCAACAGGCTAATAAAGAAAAACCACATGATCATATCAATAGATGCAGAAAAAGCATTTGACAAAATCCAATACCCATTCATAATCAAAAACTCTCAGTACACTAGAAATAGAGGGGAATTTACTCAACTTGATAGAGAAATGTATAAAAAACCTACAGCTAACATTATACTTATAGTGAGAAATTTGAGGCTTTCCTATTAAGACTAGAAACAAAGCAAGGATGTCTTTTCTCACATTCCCTTTCAATGTTGTTCTGGAAATCCTAGCTAATGCAATAAGACAAGAAAGGAAATAAAAATACACTGGTTGAGAAGGAAGAAATGAAACGGTCTTAGTTCACATATAACATAATTGTTCATGTAGAAAATTCCAAAGAATCAACAAAAACCTCCTTGGAACTAATAAGCAATTGTAGCAAGGCTGCAGAATGCAGGG
Organism: Suricata suricatta; assembly: GCF_006229205.1. NCBI lineage: Eukaryota > Metazoa > Chordata > Mammalia > Carnivora > Herpestidae > Suricata > Suricata suricatta. The sequence goes on from NC_043707.1 coordinate 90,372,033, forward strand.
TTAAAGATACAAAAGTCAATCATGTTCCTATATATCAACAAGTGGGACTAGTGGGATTTGAAATTAAAAACAAAGTATCCTTTACATCAGCACCTCCAAAATGAAGCATTTAGGTATAACTCTAACACAATACATACGAGACATATATGAAGAAAGCTACAAAACTCTGATGAAAGATATCAAGGAAGAACTAAATAGATGAAGAGATAGTCCATGTTTATGGTAGGAGGAGGCTTTTTAGGGCAGCAAAACTATTCTACATGTCTTGATCTATGTAACCCAAAACACACCGGCTTTAGTAGACAGAGGCTTAATGTGAGCCGCTGCACTTCAGAGTCACATCCTTTCATCCACTTCCAGACCCCAGTAATCTTCCAGACCCTCAGGACCCTTGAATGAAGAAGAGACAGAGTAAGGTAAGAAGAAACCGTTAAGGTCCCTACTACACCTCTGTGCCTGCTGTGAATCTCCTTTCCTCAAAATGGTGTGGCCTATGTGACTATGCATTCAGGACAGAGAAATATCCAAATTTGGGGGTGTTGGGGGCTGGGGGTAGAGCACGATTGTATTTGGGCTCCAAATGCCCACTGCTTTGTGTACTTATAAATACCACCATGGATATAAGGGGCCAGATGGTCTGAAGCTGAGTTCTAATCCAAGTTCACCTCATAGATGGTCCAGTGGAACTTGAATCCATTTATAAAGTAATTTCTCTAGTCCCTGATCTCAAATGAATATCCCTGGCCATTGAATCCCACATTAGGTCCCTGAGCTATGAAATAGAGAGGAAAAGCCAAGTAGAATATGTTAGAGATCTTCCTCCATAGCAAAGTAAAACACTGAAGCAATACGAATCTCTTGGAGACCTGTGAAGTGTAGTAACACATTAAAAGAAAAAAATTAGCCTTTTGTCACTGGGCTGAAAGTTGATTACGTATTTTTAGCTTCTCTACAATCATTCACTCCTCTTACTGTTTTACTTAGATCCTGGGTTTTGAAACCACCTTAATTTCTCTTCATTTTGTTTTTGATATTGTTTCAGTGTGTTACTTATATTTGGTATTTGTTTCTAAGCTAATGGTTTTAAGGTTTCTCTTCTCTTAAACTATATTAAAAAAAAAAACCCTAAACATGCAGGGCACCTGGCTGGCTTAGTTGGTAGAGCATGCAACTCTTGATCTCAGGGATGTGGGCTTAAGCCCCATGTTGGGTGGGGAAATTTCTTAAACATAAAATCTTGGAAAAAAAAAAACCCAACAACTAAACACGCACAGTAAGAATCTTACTCCAACATGTAAACAGAAGCTGGATAAAGAGGGAATGTTAGGGGAAATAGTTGTCTTCAATGTTTAATGACGTGAGTCAATACGGACAATGAGAGCTGGCTGGTGGGGATGCAGTAGCACACACTTATTATCTCCTGAGTGGTTTATCAGTGAGCCTCTGCCTGTTAGGCAGTTTCATCTTGAGGGTTGTTTGGAAATGAAGTTTTGAAGTAAGTGCTTAATATAAAATGTGAAAGGAAGATCCTGCCAAATATTTCAGGCTTGGGAAGCTCTTACTTATTAAGTTAGTCTATCCATCCAGGTAACAAATCTATGTTTTAAAGCTGTCATTTTTTTCCCCAAATTATTTTGTGGATTTTATAAAATTCTTCACAAAACACTTTTTTAATGTTTATTGATTTTTGAGAGAGAGAAGTCAGAATGCAAGCAGAGGAGGGGCAGAGAGAGCTGTCAGCACAGAGCCTGATGTGGGGCTTGAACTCATGAGCTGTGAGATCATGACCTGAGCCGAAGACACTTAACCATGTGGGCCACCCAGGTGTCCTGTATAAAATTCTAACTAAAATCTTAATTTTACTTTTTAATAAATTATCCAAACAATTCTAGAAATTGTCTATAAAGTGGAAGAGATATAAATAGGTAGGCAATTAGTGAAAAAGATGACTATTTAGTGGAACATTGCCCACAAATACTTATAGTGAAATAATTAAATTGGGATAGTGTTAATTCAAAAACAAGTAGAATTAAGACAGAAGAATATGCTCCATGTGAAAAAATAAGACAAAATCTCAAAAAAGGAACTAAATGAAACTGAGATAAGCAATATTCCTGATAAAGTAAATATCCTGAGTAAATATTCCTGAGTTTAAAGTAAATGATCAAAAAGATGCTCACTGGACTGGAGAGAAGGCTAGAAGAACTCAATGAAAACTTCAGTGAAGAAATAGAAAGTATTTTAAAAATAACCAAAGTTGATGACTATAATAACTGAAATAAAATAAACACCAGAGGGAATCAACAGCAGATTACTGGATGCAGAATGGAGCAGCGATCTAGAAAACAGGGTAATGGAAAGCACCCAAGCTGAACAGCAAAAAGAAAATAGAGTTAAAAAAAAAATGAAGATAGATGAAAGATTCTTGGACAACATCAAGCAAACAAATATTTGTATTATAGGGGACCCCAAAGGAGAAGAGAACAGAAGAAATAGAAATATTTGAAGAAATAGTAGCTAAAAATATCCCTAACCTGGGGAAGTAAACAGACATCCAGGTTTAGGAAGGAGAGTTTCAAACAAGATGAAACCAAGGAAATCCACACCACACCACATAATAATTAAAATGTCAAAAGTTAAAAGACAAAGATAAAAGTTATCTTTTCTTCCTACTTTTGCTGCAAGAGAGAAGCAAAATGTTATGTACAAGGGAAACACCCATAAGTTTATCAGCTAATTTTTCAGCAGAAACTTTGCAGGCCAGAAGGGAGTGACATGAAATATCCAAAGCTGAAAGTACAAAAACAAAACAAAGCAAAAAAAACCCTTACAACAAAGAATACTCTATCTGGCTAGCTTATCATCCAGAATGGAAGGCGAGAAAAAGCGTTTCCCAAACAAACCAAAGTCAAAAGAGTTCATCACCACTAAACTGGCCTTATAAGAAATGCCAAAATACTTCTATTTTTTTAAATCTATACATAGGTTTATTTAATCAATGTACAAACTACTACCCAAAGCCCAAACATAAGGTTTCCATTCCAATTAGATATTTCAACTCAAAAATCTCTAAAGAACTTCAAATTTTCTCATATTATAAAGCGAAGGTTGGCAAACTGGTCACATAGTAAATATTTTAGGCTTTGCAAGTCTTACAATCTCTGTTGTAACTACTCAAAGCAGTTATAGACAATATGAGTGCGTATATATATATATATGGTATACACACATACACACACACATATGTATATAAAGAGATGAGTGTAACTATGCTCCAATAAACTTTATTTGTGGACACCAATATTTGAATTTCATGTAATTTTCACACATCATGAAATATTAGTCTTTGAATTCTTCCCCTAACCATTTAAAACTTCAGAAACCATTCTCAGCTTGTGGAAAAATAAACAACAGACTGCAGGTCAGATTTGGCCCATGTGCTATAGTCTACCAACACTGGTTCCAAAATAATCCTTTAAAAATCTAGTCACCTTAAAATTTCGAATAGTTACTTACCAGAGATTTAAAGTGATTATTGAAATCTTCATCAGCAACTTCTTTTAGATCAGATGGTTTCACCTTGGACTCTGGTCTTTATCTATTAAAACTGCCCTAACACCTGTATGAAAGTCAGTGCCTCCCACACAATCTTGATTCAGCTGATCCTCCATAGTTAACACTTCTTGCAAAGCCTTTGAAGACTCCTCCAGGAGTTGACTTAGTGTGATCTTTAGGGATATCTAAATGTACTTCTTTTTTCCAGCTCTTTAAGGTATAAATTTAGGTTGTGTATCTGAGACCTTTATTCCTTTTTTTAAGGAAGGCCTGGATTGCTATATACTTTCCTCTTATAACTGCCTTTGCTGAATCCCAGAGGTTTTGGGCTGTGGTGTTATTTTCATTGGCTTCCATGTACTTTTTCTCTTCTTTTCTTTTTTCTTTTCTTTTCTTTTCTTTTCTTTTCTTTTCTTTTCTTTTCTTTTCTTTTCTTTTCTTTTATTCTTTCTATACTTATTTTTTATTTTACATCCAAGTTAGTTAGCATATAGTGCAACAATGATTTTAGGAGTAGATTCCCTAATGCCATTTACCCATTTAGCCCATCCCCCTCTCTCAACCCCTCCAGCAACCCTCTGTTTGTTCTCTATATTTAAGAGTCTATTATGTTTTGTCTCCATTCCCGTTTTTATATTGTTTTTGCTTCCCTTCCCTTATGTTCATCTGTTTTGTATCTTAAATTCCACATATGACTGAAGTCCTATGATATTTGTCTTTCTCTGACTGACATATTTTGCTTTTCATAATACCCTCTAGTTCCATACATGTTGCAAATGGCAAGATTTCATTCTTTTTGATTACCGAGCAATACTTCATTTTATACACACACACACACACACACACACACCATTTATCCATTCATCTCTCATATTTTTTCATTCATTTGTCGTTGGACATTTGGGCTCTTGCTATACTTTGGCTATTGTCAATAGCACTGCTATAAACACTGGGGTGCATGTGTCCCTTGGAAACAGCACACCTGTATCATTTGGATAAATACCTAGTAGTACACTTGCTGGGTCATAGGGTAGTTCTATTTTTAACTTTTTGAGGACCCTTCATACTGTTTTTCAGAGTAGCTGCACCAGTTTGCATTCCCACCAGCAGTGCAGAAGAAATCCTCTTTCTCCACATTCTTGCTAACGTCTGTTGTTGCCTGAGTTGTTAATGTTAGCCATTTTGACAAGTGTGAGGTGGTATCTCATTGCTGTTTTCATTTGTTTTTCCCTGATGATGAGTAATGTTAAGCATTTTTTTATGTGTCTGTTGGCCATTTATTTGGATGTCTTCTTTGGAGATGTGCTTATTCATGTCTTTTGCCCATTTCTTCACTGGATTGTTTGTTTTTTTGGGTGCTAAGTTTGTTAAGTTCTTTATTGATTTGATATGTCATCTGCAAATATCTTCTCTCATTCCATCAGATGCCTTTTAGTTTCGCTGATTGTTTCCTTCATTGTGCAAAAGACTTCTGTTTTGATGAGGTCCCAATAGTTCATTTTTGCTTTTGTTTCCCTTGCCTCTGGAGACATGTTGAGTAAGAAGTTGCTGCAGTCACAGTCAGAGGTTTTTCACTGCTTTCTCCTCTAGGATTTGGATGGCTTCTTGTCTTCATTTAGGCCTTTCATCCATTTTGAGTTTATTTTTGTGTATGGTGTAAGAAAGTGGTCCAGGTTCATTTTTCTGCATGTCGCTGTCCAACTTTCCCAGCATCATTTGCTGAAGAGACTGTCTTTATTCCTTTGGATATTCTATCCTGCTTTGTCAAAGATTAGTTGGCCATATGTTTGTGGGTCCATTTCTGGGCTCTCTATTCTGTTCCATTGATCTCAGTGTCTGTTTGTGTGCCAGTGCCATACTGTCTTGATGATCACGGCTTTGTAATACAGCTTGGAGTTCAGGATTGTGATGCTCCAGCTTTGGTTTTCTTTTTCAAGATTGCTTTGGCTATCTGGGGTCTTTTCTGGTTCCATACAAATTATAGGATTGTTTGTTAAGGTCTGTGAAGAATGCCGGTGTTATTTTGACAGGAATTGCATTGAATATGTAGATTGCTTTGGGTAGTATTGACATTTTAACAATGTTTGTTTTTCCTATCCAGAAGCATAGTATATTTTCCCTTTTTTTGGTGTGTCTTCTTTAATTTCTTTCATAAGCTTTCTAAAGTTTTCAGTATATAGATTTTTCATCTCTTTGGTTAGATTTATTTCTAGGTATTTTATCCATGTACTTTTTAATTTCCTCTTTAACTTCTTGGTTAGCCCATTCATTCTTTAGTAGGATATTCTTTAATCTCCAAGTATTTGTTGTCTTTTTAATTTTTCTCTTGTGATTAATTTTGAGTTTCATAGTGTTGTGGTCTGAAAATATGTACAGTCTAGTCTCAATTTTTTATTTTACTTATTTTATTCTTTTTTCAAATGTTTATTTATTATTCAGAGATAGAGCATGAGCAAGGGAGGGCAGAGAGGGGGAGACACAGAATCTGAAACAGGCTCCAGCTGTCACCACAGAGCCTGACATGGGGCTCAAACTCACAAACTGCAAGATCATGACCTGAGCTGAAGTTGAACATTTAACCAACTGAACCACCCAGGTACCCCTCAATCTTTTATTTTTTTATTGTTTTTTAGTCTTTATTTTTGACAGAAAGAGAGAGAGAGAAAGACAGAGTGTGGGGGGCGGGGAACAGAGAGAGAGAGACACACACACACAGAATTTGAGGCAGGGTCTAGGCTCTGAACTGTCAGCACAGAGGCCGACATAGGGCTTGAACTCATGAACGATGAGATCATGACCTGAGCCAAAGTTTGATGCTTAACTGACAGAGCCACCCAGGCACCCCTCCACCTTTTAAATGTACTTCTAAGGTGGAAAAGAAAGGGCATAATTTCAAGTAAGAAAAGTATGAATAAAAAGATGTGAAGTATGACAACATATACATGAACTATGGGGGGGAGTTCTCTTAAAATGTGTTCAAATTTAAGTCCATCAACTTAACATAGACTGCTATATACTTAGAATGTTATATATGAACCTCATGGCACACAAACTGAAAGCCTATAATAAATACACAAAACAAAAATGAGAAAGAAAGCCAAGCATAACACTACAGAAGTTATCAATCACAAGAAAGGAGAGAAAGAGAAGAATTGCAAAACAAAACAAAAAAAAACAATTAACAAAATGGCAATAGGTATATACCTGTCAATAATTGCTTTAAATGAAAACGGTCTAAATGTTCCAATTAAAAGACACAATTTTGCAGAATATATATTAAAAAAAAACCCTGGAACCATCTGTATGCTCCTCACAAAAGACTCACCTCACATCTAAGGCCACATACAGACTGGAAGTGGAAGGATGAATGAAGATAATCTGCGCAAGTGAAAGCAAAAGAAAAAAAAAAGGCAGGTATCAATACTTAGACCGAATAGACTTTAAAGTAAAGACTGTAACAAGAGAGAAAGGAGGGTATTACATACGATAAAGGGGACAATCCAACAAAAGGATATAACAATTGTAAATATCTGTGCACCAAACATTGCAGCACCTGAATACATAAAGCTAATATTAACAGACATAAAGGGAGAAATTAACAATAACACAATAACAGTAGATGACTTTAACGCCCCCAATTATATCACTGGATGAATCATCCAGGCAGCAAATCAATAAGGAAACAGTGTCTTTGCACAGCATATTAGACCAGATAGACTTAACATGTATATATAGAACATTCCACCCTGAATGAGCAGAATACACATTCTTTTCAGGTCACACAGGACATTCTCCAGAATAGATCACATGTTAGGTCACAAAACAAGTGTCAATAAATTTAAGAAGAATTAAAATCATATCATGCTTCCTTTTCAACTACAACAGTATGAAATTAGAAAGCAATCAAAAGAAAAAAATGGAAAAAAACACAAATTCATAGAGGCTAAACAACATTCTACTAAATAGACAATAAATCCATGAAGAAATCAAGTAAGAAATTTAAAAAAGGCATGGATACAATTAAAAAATACATGAAGACAAATGAAAATAAAAACACAATGGTCCAAAATCTTTGGAACACAGCAAAAGCAGTTCTAAGAGGGAAATTTATAGCCTCAAGAAAGAAGAAAAGTCTCAAATAATATAGCATTATACCTAAGAAACTAGAAGAAGAACAAACAAAGCCTCAAGGTTAAACAAAGGAAAGAAATAATAAAAGAGGAGAAATAAGTGAAATAGTGACCAAAAAAAGAAAAAAAAGAAAAAAAAAGAAAAAGAAAAGATCAATGAAAGCATGAGCTGGTTCTTTGAGAAGATAAATTGATAAACCTTTAGCTAGAGTGATCAAGAAAAAAAGAAAGAGGACACAAGTAAATAAAATCAGAAATGAAGATAAGTAACAACTGATATCACAGAAATATAAAGGATTAATAGAGAATATTATGAAAAATTATATGCTAACAAGTGGGGTAACACAGAAGAAATGGGATAAATTCCTGGAAACATACAATCTTCCAAAACTGAATTAGGAAGAAATAAAAAATATGAAAAGACCAATTAATAGTAACAAAATTGAATTGCTAATCAAAAAACTCCCAACAAACAAAAGTCCAGGATTAAATGGATTCACAGGTGAATTCTTCCAAACATTTAAGGAAGAGTTAATACCTGTTTACCTCAAAGTATTACAAAAAATAGAAGAGGAAGCTAAGCTTCCAAGCACATTCTAGGCCAGCATTATTCTGATACCAAAACCAGACTAAGAGACCACAAAAAAGAAAACTACAGGGCAATTACTCTGATGAACACAGCTGCAAAACCCCTCAGCAAAATGTTTGCAAACCCAAACCAACAATACGTTAAAAGTTGTTTACCATGATTGAGGAAGATTTATTCCTGGTATGTAAGGGCAGTTCAATATTTGCAAATAAACCAATGCGATACATCGATTAACAAGAGAAAGGATAAAAATCATATATTCATCTCAATAGATACATAAAAAACATTTGACAATATCAACATCTGTTTATGATAAAAACTCTCAACAAACTGGGTTGAGAGGGACATATCTCAACATAATAAAGGCCATGTATGAAAAACCTATAGCTAATCTCATACTCAGTGGTAGAAAAAAAAATAGAGCTTTTCCTCTCAGATAAGGAACAGGAAAAGTATGCCTACTCTTATCACTTCTAAGCAACATAGGATGGGAAGGTCTAGCCACAGCAATCAGATAAGAAAAAGAAATAAAAGTCATCCAAATTGGTAAAGAAGAAGTAAACTATCACTATTTGCAGATAACAGGATACTATATTTAGAAAACCCTAAAGATTCCACAAAAAACTATTTGAACTAATACATGATTATAATAAAGTTATAGGATAAAAATTAATACACAGAAAATGATTGCCTTTCAATACACTAATAACAAAGAAGCAGAAAGAGAAGTTATGAGAACAGTTTTATTTGCAATTGCAGGAAAAAAATAAAAATAACTTGGAATAAACTTAACGAAGGAAGTTAACAGGTTAACTGTTACGCTGAAAACTATAAAACATTGATGAAAGAAATGGAAGATGCACAAATAAATGGAAAGAATCCATTTGCATAGATAGGAATCCATATTCATAGATAGGAATAATTTTTTTCTGCTGACAGCATGCTTTTTATTCAAATTTTAGCCTAATTCTTTATTTTATAATATAATTTATTGTCAAGTTGGCTAACATACAGTGTATACTGTGTATTCTTGTTTTGGGGGATAGATGCCCATGATTTGTCACTTAAATACAATACCAAGTTCTCATTCCAACAAGTGCCCTCCTCAATGCCCATTACCCATTTTACCTTCTTGCACACCCTTCATCAATCCTCATTTTTTTCTCTGTACTTAAAAGTTTTTTATGGTTTTCCAGGAATAATTTATATTGTTAAAATATTTACACTACCCAAAGCAATCAATAGATTCAATACAGTCCCAATCCAAAAACCGCCAGCATTTTTCAGAGAATTAAACAAATAATCCTAAACTTATATGGAACCATAAAACTCCTAGAAGAAAACACAGGTAGTAATTTCTTTGACATCAATCTTAGTAAAAATTTTTTTGGATATCTCTCCATAGACAAGGGGAACAAAAGCAAAGATAAACTATTGGGACTATACCAAAATAAACAGCTCTTGCACAATGAAGAAAACAGTAAAACAAAAATGTAACACACTGAATGGGAGAAGATATTCACAAATGATATATTTGATAAGTGGTTAATATCCAAAATATATAAAGAACATAGACAGTTTTGGGCACCTGGGTGGCTCAGTTGGTTGAGTGTCTGACTCTTGGTTTCAGCTCAGGTTATGATCCCGGGGGTTGTGGGATCAGGCCCTGCAGTGGGTTTCATGCTTAGTGTGGAGCCTCCTTGGGATTCTTTCTCTCTCTGTCTCTCTGTCTCTCTCTCTCTCTCTCTGCCCTTCTCCCCCACTCATGCTCTCTCTCTCTCTAAAATAAATAAGATGGAAAAAATAAGAATGTACACAATTTTTTAAAAAGCCTTAAATAATCTGATTAAAAGTTAGGCAGAGGATCTGAATAGACATTTTTTTCCAAAGAAGACATAATAGGTGGCCAATAGACACATGAAAAAACACTCAGTATCACTCGTCATCAGGAAAATACAAATCAAAACCATAATGAGATATCACCATACATCTGTCAGAATGGCTAGAATCAGAAAGACAAGAAATAATAAATGTTGGTGAGGCTGTGGAGAAAAAGAAGCCCTGGTGATCAGTTGGTAGGAATTCAAATTAGTGCAGCCACTGTGAGAAATAGTAAGGAGATTCCTTAAAAACTGAGAAATACAAATAGCATATGATCCACTAATTCCACTATATGATTTTATCAAAGAAAAAAAACACTCTAAATTTAGAGAGGGTAGATGTATCCCTATGTTTATTGCAGCATTATTTATAATAGCCAAATATGGAAGCAATACAAGAGTCTAGTGATAGATGAATAAAGATGTGGTGTATGTGTATACACACACACACACACACACACACACACACACACACTGGAATATTACTTGACCATGACAAAGGATGAGATCTTGTCATTTACCACAACATGGATGAACCTAGAGTTTATTATACTAAGTGAAGTCAGACAGACAAAGACAAATATCATATGATTTCACTTACATGTGGAATCTAAAAAGAAAACAAATACATAAACAAACAAAAAGTAGAAAGGGGAGGCTGGGTGGCTCAGTCAGTTAAGCATCTGGCTTTGATTCAGGTCATGATCTCACTCATCTTTCAAGCCCTGCATCGGGCTCTGTACTGACAGCTGAGAGCCTGGAGCCTGCTTCAGATTCTGCATCTCCTTCTCTCTCTGCTCCTCCCCCCATGCACACTCTGTCTCTCTCTCTCTCCTTCAAAAATAAATAAATGTTAAAAAAAGTTTTTAAAAAAAAATATTAAAAAAAAAGCAGAAGCAGACTCGTGAATACATAGAACAAATTGGTGGTTACCAGAGGGAGGGAGGTAAGGGATCAGCAAAAATGGGTGTGGGGGAGTGGGAAATATAGGCTTCCAGTTATGGAATGAATAAGTAATAGGGTTAAAAGATACAGCATAAGGAAAATAGTTAATGGTGTTGTAATTATATTCAGTGGTGACAAATGATAGTTAAGATTGTAATAATCAGGGATGCCTGAGTGGCTCAGTCGGTTAAGCATCCGACTTTGGCTCAGGTCATGATCTCACAGACTGTGGGTTTGAGCCCCACGTCGGGCTCTGTGCTGACAGCTCAGAGCCTGGAGCCTGTTTCAGATTCTGTGTTTCCCTCTCTCTCTGCCCCTCCCCTGCTCACTCTCTCTCAAAATGAAATAAAGACATTAAAAAAAAGATTGTGATAAACTTAGCGTAATGTACAGAATTGTTGAATCATTATGTTGTACATTTGAAAGTAATGTAACATTGTGTATCAACTATACTTAAATTTTAAAAAATAGACAGTCAATTAAATAGATAAAAAACTCAGAAGCTTAAATTGAAATATATAAAAACTATATACATAAAGAAAGTAAGGAATTAAAGACTGTTATAGAAATTGGCTATTCTGAAAAAAAACATTCCTACCTCATGCCATTTATCAAAATATATTAGTTGTATTAGATTTAATTATTTTATTATTATTATTTATTTTATTTTAGAGAGAAATAGAGAGTATGAGTAGGGGAGATTGTTAGGAGGAGAGACAGAGAGACAGAGAGAGAGAATCTTAAGCAGGATTCATGTTCAATGCAGAGCCCGATGCGGTGCTCAGTCCCATTACCCTGGGATCATGACCCAAGTTGAGATCAAGAGTCATTCAATTGACTGAGCCACCCAGGGACCCCCCACATTTAACTATTTTAAACGAACACAGGAATATTTTAATGTATAGCCTTTTGGTCTCTGAGAAAAAGTTGAACATACTCAACTAAAAAACAATAGAGAATTAAAAAACCCATAAATTGAAAGATTTGATGTGATGCTTATATAAATCAAAAGGAATCATAAAAATAATTTGGAAACCAGTAACAAACTTGGGAACACAGTTTCCAAAAATATGACAGCTAAAAAATCAGTGTGCATAGGGGTACCTGGATGGCTCAGTCAGTTGAGTGTCTGCCTCTTGATTCCAGTCATGATCTCACGGTTTGTGACCCCACATTGGACTATGTGTTGACAGCCCATAGCCTTCTTGGGATTCTTTCTCTCCCTCTCTGTCTCTCTCTCTGCCTCTCCTCAACTTGCTCTCTTTTCTCTCGAAATCAATAAAGAAACTTCAAAAAAGATCAGTGTCCAAAGGTATACAGATCTCATGGATGTTGATGAAAACATGCATAAACTCCCAATTAAAAGATGGGATCAAAACAACAGACATATATGCATACACACAAAAAATGAAAAAAGAAGAGACAAATGCTTAACAGTATATAAAAATACTTAATGTTATGAGTTATGGCAGAGCTGGTTAACAGACCATCAGAATTTTTGCTCCTTCTCCATAGAAGCTTTGTAGTTAGGAACCACATTTCTCAGCCACCCTTTTACCCATGCAAGACCATATGACTGGTCTCTGTCAACTATGTATGAGAAAAGGGATGTGTGTCCCTTTTAGAGGAAGGCTTCTAAGTGTGGGACTGAGCCTTTTTCTCATTTTCTATTCCTCTTCCAGCTTCAGGATTTTGACTTAGCTGAAATTGTCTGGCATTTTCAGCTCTTATAAAGTAAGGTGGTCTCTTTTCTCCTAACAAGATTCTTAACATAGGTAATTCTCTAAAAAGAGAAGTGTTCAGAAAGTGGGTATAAAACAAGTAATGCTACTTTGCAAGTATTAAGAGAGTATTAAGACTATACTCAGAAAAGCAAGGAAGAAGACATGGGATATTGGAAACTTTGAATCCATATCAGATAAAATTAGGTTTCTGCACATAACAGACAAAAAAAGTAATAGTGATTTAAACAGGATAAAGACATTGCTTTCCCACATAAAAGAAATTCAAAGACAGGCAATGTAGTCCTAATATGATGTCTACACATTATCGTTTAAGATGTAGGCACTTATCTTTCTGTTCTATCATCCTTGCATTTTGTTCCCTTATTCAAGCTCACATAATGGTACAGGATGGATAGTGGCTTGCCAGCTGCCATGGCTACAGTCTGGAGGAAGAAGAAAATGCAGAGAGAAAAAGTCTACGGAGTCGGTTTCCTTAAAAAGCTTTGTGAGGAGTACCAAACTACACTTCTGGTTCCATTTCATTGGCGAGAATTGCTGTATAGTCACACAAAACTATGAGGAAATTTGTTTTATATCAGGTGACCAAATGTCCAGTTAAAACTTGGGGTTTTCTTCCAAAGGGAAATGATGAAAATGATAGGTAACAAGCAGATCTCCCATAGGGCCCCTCCTACAGAGTGGTGTAGGGAAGTTCTAAAGTGGACATTGCCAGCAACTGTAGAAGAAGCTAGGCCACACTGAAAGAGGATATATCTTTTGGAGGGAAGTTCTCTGGGGAAACAGGGGGCTCCATGCTTTAGACGATATGATTGAGAGGGCAAGACAATTTGAAAATCTGCAAGGACTTTTTTTTAAATGAATGAGAAAATAATGGTAATTACAAACTCCAGGTAAAACAAAAGCTGTGCAATAAAATAATGTTAAAATATAAAATAAAATAATGGTGTAAGGAAATAGAGTTCACTGAATATTTTTAATAAAGAATTGTTTTTTAAGTGCCTAGGGGGTCAGATGGGAACCATGTATAAAGAAAGATATAATCCTAGCATACTCCTTCAACCAATGTGAGAAAAAAATATTTATGTAGGTATAAATATAAAAATTATACATACTGGTTTATAACATTTAGGGTCAGCCTTCAGACAAGATATAGATCTGTCGTCCGCTGCAAAACAGAATAACTGTTAATGTTATAATGTAAAAATGTAACTGGCAAAGGTGGAAAGTGGGAGACGGGAGAAACATAAAGAAAAGAGTTTTCTCATATCTCATTTACAGAACTTATTCAAGATACTGATTAATGTTGATAGAAAGAGAAGTAGGATTTTAAATATTTTTTAAAGCTATAATGATAACCAATAAAAGAACTAAAAATAATATAAAAAGAGCAAAAATGCCATGTGTTCCCAGAATTTGGGTCATTAAAGTTAATAATTTTAATGAAGTTTACATTTTTTATAAAAATGTTTTAATTGTGAGTTAAGTACCAAATAAGTTCCATGAACAATATGTCAGGGAAGCAAGGAAAGATTTTTGATAAATTTACATGTTAATTAAAAAGAATTTATTTGTATTACGAATGGATACATTTTCATTGATGTTATTTATTTTTCAGTGGTTCTAATATAATAAATATTATTAGAGATCTTCTTTAATTTGTGATGTGGTTAAGTCCCAATAATCCCATTATATATTGAAAATATATTTAATACACCTAACCTCCTGAACATTGTAGTTTAGCCTAGCATACTTTAAACAGCTTCAGAAAGTTACAACAGCCTACAGTTGAGCAAAATCATCTAACACAAAGCCATTTTATTCTTTTAATTTAAAAATGTTTACTTATTTTTTTATTTTATTACTTTTTAAATGTTTTTTTTTTAATTTGTTATTGAGCCAGAGAGAAACAGAGTATGAGTGGGGGAGGGTCAGAGAGAGAAGGAGACACAGAATCTGAAGCAGGCTCCAGGCTCTGAACTGTCAGCAAGGAGCCAGATGCAGGGCTCAAACTGTGAAATCATGACCTGAGTTGAAGTTGGCGGCCTAACCGACCAAGGCACCCAGGCACCCCAATGTTTGTTTATTTTGAAGAACGGAGAATGAGAGCAAAGGAGGGGCACCCAGGTGCTCCTACACAAAGTCCATTTTATAATCAAGTATTGAACATCTCATGTAATTTATTGAATACTGTACTGCAATTGAAAAACAGAATCGTTATATGGATACAGAATAATTGTAAGTGTATCAGTTGTCTATTCTCCTGGTCAAGTGGCTGACTGAGAGCTGTGGCCCAGTGCCACTACCCAACATCACAAGGAAGTATTAGACCACATCTCACTAGTCCAGGAAAGGATTAAAATTCAAAATGTAAAGTACAGTTTCTATTGAATATGTATTGGTTTTGTACCGTCATAAAGTAAAAATAGTAAGTGGAACCATCTTTAGTTGGCAACTGTTTATACTAGTTAGAAGGCTGGGGGCGCCTGGGTGGCTCAATGGGTTAAGCATCTGACTTCAGCTCAGGTCATGATCTCACAGTTTGTGGGTTCGAGCCCCGCATCAGGCTCGGTGCTGACAGCTCAGAGTCTGGAGCCTGCTTCAGATTCTGTCTCCCTCTCTCTCTCTGCCCCTCCCCCACTCACTCTCTGTCTGTCTCTCAAAATAAAATAAAGACATAAAAAAATTAAAAGAAAAAGAAGACAGACCTATGCATGCTTTAAAAATATACGCATTACACATTTTTAGCTATTAATTTGCTTGCTATCTTAGAATTTTGAAGATTTATCAGTAGCTTTGGATGGTTCACTTCTATTCAGGAACTGTTTCCAGAAAGATTAAGATTATGATTTTTCTTTATATATAAACTTGCTGATAACAAGAAAAGAGTTCAAAGTAATTTTGCCAACCTTACAGCAACTGTTAATTTGAGATTACTGCTTTCATTAAGATGTTTTGAAGTCTCTAATATTTGTGAACACCAATGTGGACTTTGTGAGATTCTGGGGTCCAGATTCCCCAGAGGCAGCTACCACTTACCTTCTCTTGTTTCTCTTCCCAGACCCATCTTGATCAACATGAAACAGACTTGAAGAGAAAATAATTCATTAAAAGATGGAGTTGGGAGCTGGTAGAAAAGACAAAGCATTGACTTGGACGGTCAGAATTCTTTTTTGGGGGGATACAGATGGGTACTTGTACCCATAGATCTGTCCCCATCTGTCTCCATAGTGGGGGAGGCTGAGTTATTCTCAGGTTGATGATAAGACCAAATATTTTATATATCCTCTGACAGAGAAATCGGTATACTTTCCTGAACCAGTGCCAGCAGGGGTTCTACTGAAAGCTGCTGAAAAGTAATAATGATAATGATAATAATAATAATAATAATAATATAAAAACATTGATACAGAAACTAACAAAATAAAGTACAGAGAAGCCATGATTTCCCTGCGCTTCAAATTTTACTCCCCTCGAAGTTATGCATCCATGTATTAATGGTTTCTAGGTAGTATGATTTAGGGTGACTTTCTTTTCCTTTTTATATTCTCATTTTCTAATTTTTCTGTAATAGATCTGGAAGATATCCATGCAAATAAAAAGGGGAAAAGACTGCTGAATATAAAAACTGAAAATCATTTGAATGTATTTCCTTCTTTTTTTCATTTAATTTTATTTGTCATCCTTTTAATATCCCTGCCACAACGTGATTTATAAACCAGCTGACCCACAAATGAAGATTTCAGGTTCTATACTACTGGGTGACATATTAAGTTGACAATTCTCAGTTCAGAATATGTGAAGTTCAGGTTATTCTTCCTTACATTGAAAGATTTTATTAACAGGAGAAATATTTCAGATATCTATGTTATTTTTTAAAAAGAAGGACACAGGGGCACCTGGGTGGCTCAGTTGGTTGGGCATCTGACTTTGGCTCAGGTTGTGATCTGGCGGTTCTGTGGGTTCAAGCCCCGCCTTGAGCTCTGTGCTGACAGCTCCGAGTCTGGAGCCTGTTTCAGATTCTGTGTCTCCTTCTCTCTCTGCTCCTCCCCTGCTCACACTCTGTCTCTCACTCAAAAATAAAGACTAAAAAAAAATTTTTTTTTAATGATTTTACTTATTTTTGAGGAGAGAGAGAGAAACAGCATGAGCAGGGGAGGGTCAGAGAGAGAGGAAGACAGAATCTGAAGCAGGTTCCAGGCTCTGAGCTAGCTGTCAGCACAGAGCCTGATGCGGGGCTCAAACCCACAAACCCTGAGATCATGACCTAAGCTGAAGTTGGACGCTTAACGGACTGAGCCACCCAGGTTCCCCTAAAAATTTTTTTAAAAAGCAGGATGCAAATTATACAAACAATAGATCTATATTGATAAGAAAAGTCATGAGAAAGAAGTATACCAATGTATAAATAATTTCAGTTTAAAATTTTTTTTAATGTTTATTTATCTTTAAGAGAGTGAGAGAAACATGAGTGGGTTAGGGGCAGAGAAAGAGGGAGACACAGAATCTGAAGCAGTTTCCAGGCTTTGAGTTTTCAGCACAGAGCCCAACATGGGGTTTGAACTCACAAACCTTGAGGTCATGATTTGAGCAGAAGTGACCAAGCCACCCAAGCACCCCAGTAATTTTAATTTTTAACGTAATGTATGAAAAAGCACCACAAGTTAGCCTTTGTAGGTGGTCAATTAGTGTTAGTAGAATTTCAATTTATAATCTCTCTTTTAAGGAATTTCTCATTAGGACATAATCCAAAGGGGGTGCAATTTATATAAAAATGTATCCAGCAAATCCCTAAATGATTGAAATATTGGAAATGAGCTAAATATTGAAAAATAGGAATATGGTAAGTAAACACAGTTGGAAGCAATCTCACTGGTGTTTAGTCTCTGGGCTGGTAACAGTTTTCCTTTCATAAATTGTACAAAAGTTTCCTGTTTACCAAGACAAAGTTTGACAATAGTTATACATAAAAAATGACATGTTGATATGCATATAACATTCATTGAGAAAAGAAAAGAAAAATATGTACACAATGATTGCAAATATGAACCAATCTATATCCAGATTAAGGCTAGTCAATAATTTACAAGAGATGAAAACAAGTTTTAATATTAAATGGATTCCTTATGTCCCTGGCAACCAGTGAAAGCATCTGCATGTATATGAATAATTTTTAAATGTGTCAACAAAGGAACATTTATTGAAGCCATTCTTTTTTTTAAAGACACCATGTTTTATTAAAATTATTTTTCCATGTTGTATACAAACTGAACTTTTGAATAAAATCAAGTCCAACTTCAGAATAATTTTAGAGTTGAAAGGTACAGTGCTAATATGAATTACTACAAATCAACTTATTGAAGTCATTCTAAATCAAGTATATTGAGAGATCAGTAGGCCTGTCCTATTGTTGAACAGTTTATAGCTACTAGATAAGTAAGGATACTTGAAAGAAATGAAAAATCTGGTTTTGCTCCCCAGTCTTAGAGACATTTTCAGAATTCCCAGAATTTCCTGTAACACGTCTTAGATCTTCACAAAGTTCTGGAGTAACTACTGCCGTTCCCTTTATTGCCAGATTTTAGTATTTAAAAAATCCATTAATCCATGACATGGGGTTTTAT
Organism: Suricata suricatta; assembly: GCF_006229205.1. Classification (NCBI taxonomy): domain Eukaryota; kingdom Metazoa; phylum Chordata; class Mammalia; order Carnivora; family Herpestidae; genus Suricata; species Suricata suricatta. The sequence goes on from NC_043707.1 coordinate 90,390,498, forward strand.
TACGAAATCTGGGCTACCACAGGGCCTCAGCAAATTGGTTCTGAAAGTGGTGGTCTGGGCAAAGACTTAGATAACATTTTTTTCTTATTCATCGTACTTTAAATACACTTATGCTATAAATTCAGAAAATATGCTCTATGGCAATTTCCATTTGAAAACAAATAGGACACATTTCCAGAGCACAGCTGAGGTGGCATTCTTTTATTACAAGCCAAAGAAAGGTTTTAAACCAATTTTTGTTAGTAAATCCTTTAAGGATTATTTCAAGTTGCAAGTAGTTTTTCCACAAATGCTTATATCAACTTGTAACTAAAAATGCATTACTTTTTTAAAAAACTCAACATTAACATCTCTGCATTTTTTCTGATCTCATAAAAGGCTTTTACACGTTTTATAACATTGTAATCAGTGAATGCATTTGATTATTTCCTTTTTCTGTTTATTGTTATGTCAAATGTATATTTCCATATAAGAAGATTTTTCATATTTGCTTTAAATCAATATTTTTAACCTTATGTGAGTATTAATTCTTTTTGAAAACTAAATGAATTCTACATTTAATTGAAAATTCACCTTTTACATCTCAAAAATGCAGAGATAAGGCCTTTTTTTTTTTAATCTATGAGAGATATTTTTATAGAAAAGTCTACGCAAACAGGAAAATCCTTTCTCCCCAGGCAATTCCTACTAATTATTCTTTTCTTTTTTCTTTTTAAAATGTTTATTTATTTTTGAGAGAGACACAGAATGTGAACAGGGGAGGAGCAGAGAGAGAGGGAGACACAGAATCTGGAGCATCTGCCAGCTCTGAGCTGTCAGCACAGAGCCCGACCTGGGGCTCGAACCCACAAACCATGAGATCATGACCTGAACCCAAAAGTCAGATGCTTAACTGACTGGGTCACCCAGGAACCCCTCCTACTAATTTTTCTGCTTCCACTATAAATTCAGTAAAGATATTCATAAGTCTTTCTCTGCAGCTCTGATCTCTTTATGGGAGTCCGATCTTGGATCCTAACTGCCTCCTAGACATGTCATTGAAATGCCTTGATATAAATTAATTTTCTTGATTAATAAATAATACAGGCTCATAACAAATACTTATTTGTTTGTCAACGTTTGTGTTTTATATGTAGCCAAAAGGAGGTTGGAGGGTGTTGTGGTTTAAGTGTCACTCCTATGATAGGATTTTAAAGTGACACCAGCAGAGTGACAGAAGAATCTGGTTTAGAAGGCTGGGGCTGACATTTTCTAATCCAGTTCTAAGCAGAGCACCACTCTGTCTTCTGAATTCACAATCCAGTGGTGTTTGAGGACTTTTCCAGCTTTTTCTTCTAGAACATGAGCTCCTTTGAGCTCAGGCACCATGTTTTCCAGATATATGCATGCCATGCAAAACTTGACACAGTACTTGGCACATAGATTACAGGAAGAGAACATTCAGGAAAAGTAGTATTACCCTAATTTCTTGTAAAATTTTGTAGAATTTGTTTATAAATTCCCTTTAAATTTATTTAATCTGTTTTTTATATAAGCATTTTCATTAGAAAAAGTAGCATATTTATTACTTCATCCTCTTTTCTCATTTCTCTCTCTTTTGAAAAAAACTAATTGAGGGGTGCCTGGGTGGCTCAGTCAGTTAAGCATCTGACTTCGGCTCCGGTCATGGTCTCATGGCTTGTGAGTTTGAGCCCACGTGACAGTGTGGAGCCTGGAGCCTGCTTTGGATTCTGCGTCTCCCTCTTTCTCTGACTTTCTCCTGCTCGCACACACACACACACTCACTCTCAAAAATAAATAAACATTAAAAAAATAAAAATTATAACAAATATATTGAGTTTGTGTTCGTCCCTTACCTACTATTTGCCATATCAGACAAGTACTTGTGATACTTTTAGATAGTCAATCTCTAAAAATTGTTCTTTTGATTCTTGACAAGTATTTGTTGAGGATTTTTATCATCATAGGTTCTATGCCAGAGGCAGATGGCAGTGAAAAAGAGATAGCTACCTAGGAAAAGAAAGATTTCAAATAAAAAGTCATGCAACTAATATATAATTATGAATTGTGCTTAAAGAGTTTTAAGTGAGAATTAAAAGAGAAGTTTTCTTATATATCCTTGGGTTCAGGGTTCTGGATCCACTCTTTTCAGCTTGGAAAATTCGGCTTCAAAAACGTGGGTATACAGACTGGCTTTCTTTAATAAAAGGATAATAGTGTGCCAAGAGGTAACAGACACCCATTATCCACATAGCTTTTTAATCTTTTCTATATTAATTCTTCTATTTATAGCCACTCACTATGTAAAATGCAGCTGCCTGTAGTATTTCTCCTAGTTGTAAACAACACAACAAAGTCTTAGCTTAATTAAAATACTATAAATGGGGAAAATCCCAATTCCTTTCCCCTTTCTTCTGCGATCAATAGGATTAGAATATTTCACCATCCAACTCTGCCTTCAGATGCTTATCACAGGCATTCTCAGAACCACCAGCTAATGAGAGGTATCAGCAAGTCAGGGGGAGAGAGAAAGAGGCTTATTTTCCAATTATGAATGTACTGATTCATTAACACTGACTCAAGCATTCATTGTAGATTCAGGTTGTCATGGACTTGCATTTCAACAATAGTGGCATGTGGGTCTATGCGGTGTCTCATCAGTGTAGTGTGGGGACGCCTTTTAAGAAACAGCAGAAGGAGCTGAAAAGGAGTAAGATATTCACAGCCAAGTTCAAAATTATATAAACTTTCTGGAGAATCGTAATTATTTTTACTCCTCATTGGCAAATCTCAAAATACATTACAATAATGGCATATCTTACAAATTTTAAACTAGACACTAAGAAATTCAAAGTGAAGAAGTCATTATATGGTCTAGTATTACAACCTACCCAAAGACATGGAAAAGTTAATGGCAGGGTTAGTTAAAGCATCAAGTTACAATAGTTTAAGTATTAACTCTTACTATTGTTCCTCAAAATCTATGAATGTACTCAATATTCTTCTAAAACTATGCCTCCTTAGTAATACACCACTTTAGTCACTTTTTAATAAAAAGGATCATATAACCTTAATTATCATTGTTCAAATAACCACCTCAAACAAACTCTTCTCCCTATCTAAAAGTGCTTTGTATCTATGAGAATAATTTATATGTACATTTATCATATATCAGTAACTTGGACACCACCCTCAGGAATTTTGTCCATTTCCAGGCATTATTTGCACTATTATTTTTTTCATATTTTTCTTTAAGTCGACACATTTTATTTTATTTTATTTTATTATTAAAAAAATTTTTTTTAATGTTTTATTTATTTTTGATACAGAGAGAGACAGAGCATGAGAGGGGGAGGGGCAGAGAGAGAAGGAGACACAGAACCGGAAGCAGGCTCCATGCTCTGAGCTAGCTGTCAGCACAGAGCCTGACGCGGGGCTCGAACCCACGAACGTGAGATCTGACCTGAGCCGAAGTCGGAGGCTTAACCGACTGAGCCACCCAGGCGCCCCTGACACATTTTATTTTAATTAACTTAACTAATAAGTTGATTAAAATCAAGGGATTTATGTGATAGCTGTATTTTTTTTCAAATAAACATTGAAGCAAAGCCCAGGGTCTATAGTCCATAATTGTTATCAGCTGGAATGTTAGTTTGAGGCAAGCTACAACTCTCATTCCCTTTAAAGCTGCTGAATTTTTTAGTTGTTCATTACAGATCAACTTTGCCTTGAGTGATGGAGAACATACATTTTATACTCACAGGCATGTGCTACCCTTCAAATTCTTCATTCAAATTCCCTTCAAATCTTTTCATGATTCCAAAACTGTAAATGCACAGAGTGAAAATCCATGGTGCCTACCAAAAAAAGCAGCAGCTAGGAGGCAAAGATTTCAGTAGCTGTGAAGAGCTGGGGAGAAAGAGTTTGAAATGCAAATTCTGCCAGTTAAGAAGGTTTGAGAGGAGCCTGGGTGGTAGAGTTGGTTAAGTGTCTGACTCTTGATTTTGGCTCATGTCATGACTTGCATGCATTTGGCTCTGCATTGACAATGTGGAGCCTGCTTGTGATTCTCTCTCTCTCCCTCTCTCTTTGCCCCTTGATTTTGGCTCAGGTCATGTTCTCTGTATGAGATTGAGCCCCATGTTGGGCTCTGTGTTTGGCATGGAGCTTGCTTAGGATTCTGTCTCTCCCTCTTCCTCTGTCCCTCCTCCAGTCTCTCTCTCTCTCTCACAAGTTAAAAAAAAAAGGTTTGATAAACATCTTAGACGTTTCACTAAAACCTCAGAAAAGCCGTACCTTATGGGTAAGTTTAGGACTAAGGGATCCAGTCTAGAATTAAATGCAAAATGGAAAAAAATCCACAATAACAAAATCTAAAACAAGTTCTATTTAAGATTAATAGAATACAGACATGTGGTTATCAGAAGAGGGTAGGAGGAGAAAAAACGTGGAGGAAAATTAGATGGTCAGAATGTATACATTTCTAGTTATAATGTAAATAAGTACTAAGAATGACTAGGAATGACTACAGTTAACACTGCTATCTGAAGAGAGTAAATTCTAAAAGTTCTTATCACAAGGAGAAAATGTTTCTTTTCTTCTTTGGTTTTTGAATATTGTATCTATAGGAGATGATAGAGGTTACATGAACCTATTGTGATAATCATTTCATAATTTATGTAAGTCAAACTATCATGCTATAGATCTTCAACTTATATAGTAGATCAGTTATTTCTCAATAAAACTTTAAAAACCAGAATTGATGTGAACTGCCAATAGCTTAACTGTCAGTACAAATTCAACCTTCTTTACAGGAAGGATATAAGAATACATTATCTCAATAATGCGTCATCCACAATATCCAAGATAAAATATTACTGGACATTTTGAGAAAAAAGAAAATATAAACTATTAGTCAAAGGAAAAACATAGTCAAGAAAAGTAACCCCACAGATAACCCTCATCTTAGCATTAAGACCAGGATATTAGAACAGTTCTTGTAAATATGTTAAAGGACCACAAATGAAAGATGAACAAAATGGATAAATAGGGAATCCCAAAAGAAAAGATGGGAACTGTAAAATAACCAACGTGGGATTCTAGAGTTGAAAATTTGAAAAATACACTATCAGAAAAGAAGGGGCACCTGGGTGGCTCTGTTGAGTATGAATCTGACTCTTGGTTTCTTTCTGATCAGGTCCTGATTTCTTGAGATTCAGCCCCACCTTGGGCTCTGTGCTGATTGATCGTGCAGAGCCTGCTTAAAATTCTGTCTCTGCCCCTCTTCTAACTCTCTCCCTCTCTCATAAAATAAGTAAACATACAAAAAGTAAAATTTACTGAATAGATTTTAAAGAGTAGACACTATACAATTTATGGTTTTATGTTTTTAAAATTTTTTTAAATGTTTATTTTTGAGAGAAAGAGAGACAGACAGACAGAGGGTGAGCAGGTCAGGAGCAGAGAGAGATGGAAAACAAAGAATCAGAGCAGGCTTCAGGGTCTGACTGACAGCACAGAGCCTGACGTGGGGCTTGAACTCACAAACTGAGATCATGACCTGAGCCAAAGTTGGACGCATTACTGACTGAACCACCTAGGCGCCTCATTAAAGAGAAAAATTTTAGAAGAGAAAAATACATTTTATAATAATTTTATTTTTCATCAGAAAATAATAGAACTATCAATTAGCTCCAGTACCAATATCACGAATGACTTTAAATATTATGTTTATTCATTTGTGAGAAAGAGAGAGAAACAGAGCATGGGCAGGGGAGGGGCAGAGAGAAAAGGAAACACAGAACTGGAAGCAGGCTCCAGGCTCTGGGATGTTAGCAAAGAGCCAGACACAGGGCTGGAGCTCACATACTCTGAGACCATGACCTTAACTGACTAAGCCACCCAGGTGCCCCAAGAATGATATGTTAAAAAGGGCATGATCGGGGTGCCTGGGTGGCTCAGTAGGTTAAGTGTCTGACTCAGCTCAGGTCATGACCTCACGGTTCGTGGGTTCGAGCCCCGCGTCAGGCTCTGTGCTGACAGCTAGCTCAGAGCCTGGAGCCTGTCTTCAGATTCTGTTTCTCCCTCTCTCTCTGACCCTCCCCTGCTCACGCTGTCTCTCTCTCTCTTTCAAAAATAAATAAAACATTAAAAAAATTAAAATAAACATTAAAAAATTTAAAAAACAAAGAATGTTATAAATAACTTTGCTAGTAAGTTCACCATCTGTTAAGGAATGGACACGTTTCTTAAGAATCACCAATTACCAAAACTTACAACTTACAAAAGAAGAAATAAAAAAATTTGCAGTGTCCTACATCTACTTAGAAACTGAATATGAAATTTAAAAATTTCCTACGAGAAAACTTGGGCTCAGATGGCTGTACTAGTGAACTCAACCACATGTCTAAGGAATAAATAAAATGCCAATTTTAGACAAATTATTCTGAAAATAAAGGCAAGGGAACTTATTTCCTACTCATCTTATGAGGCCAGTAAATCCTGGTAGCAAAAATTGACAAAGATTGTACCAAAACAGAAAACTAAAGATCAGTATCCTTCATACAAAATAGATGCAAAAATTCTTAGCAAAATATGAACAAATTCATTCTTTCAATATATAAAGAGGGTGATACATATGACCACAAGCATGCTTCCAGGAATGCAAGGTTGTTTTAACACTTAGAAATCAATTAGTGTGGGGCACCTGGGTGGCTCAGTTAGTTTTTGAGATTGAGCTCAGCCTGGAGCCTGCTTGGGATGCTTTCTTCCTTCTCTCTCTGTCCCTCCTCTGCTCATGCTCTCTCTCTTTTAAAAGAAAATACATAAACATTAAAAAATAGTCAATTAGGGGCACTGGATAGTTCTGTTGGTTAAGTATCTGACTTCACCTCAGGTCATGATTTCTCTGTGAGTTTGACCCGGCATCAGGCTCTGTGCTGATAGCTCAGAGCCTGGAGTCTGCTTTGATTCTGTGTCTCCCTATCTCTCTGCTGCTTCCCTACTCATGCTCTGTCTCTCTTTCTCTCTCAAAAATAAATAAAAATTTTTTAAAAACTAAAAAAAATAATGTGATACACTACATTACTTAAATAAAAGAGAAAAATAATATAGTCATTTTGATAGTTGTAGAAAAAGCATTTGAAAAAAAAATTCACCATCTTTTCTTGAGAAGAGCTTCAGCACAGTGGGACTAGAAGGGAACTTCCTCAATCAAATAAGAACACCTCTGAAAATCTATGCCTAACATTCATCCTTAATGAAAGACTGAATCCTTTACTTCTGAGATTGGACAAGCCTATATGTTCTCACTATTTAAATGTATTGTAGATTTAAATGTAAATGTTAAAACTATAAAGCTCACAGAAGGAAACTTAGGAAAATATCTATACACAATTTGCATGGCCAAAATTTCTTAGCCATGACATTAAGAAAAATTTAAAAAGTGAAAATGTAAGCTATAGAAAGAAAGACAACATTCACAATACATTGCCAGCACATCACTACTGAAAACACAAAAAATTTAAATAGGTTAAAAACCTGCGAAGTCAGTTCATAGAAGAGGATATATATAGATGACCAATAAGTAAATTAAAAGATCCTCAATATCATTAGTCATTAGATAAATGCTAAATATAGTCACAATTAAATACTACCTCATAGTCACTAAAATGTAAAAGATTAGAAGATTGAAAGCACTAGATGTTGGGAAGGATACTGTTATGGGTTGGACTGTGTCCCACCAAAAAAGATATGTTGAAGTCCTAACCTCCTGTACCTCAGAATGTGACCTTATTTGAAAACAGGATAATTGCAGATGTAATTAGGTAATGTGGTAAATCACAATATGGACCCCTAGTCCAGTAGGACTGCTGTCCTTACAAGAAGATGGCCATTGAAGACAGATACAAAGACAGAGTCATGTAAAGATGGAGGCAGAGATTAGAGTGCTAGAGGCCAAGGAACATCTGGGGCTACCAGTAGCCGGAAGAGAAAAAAAGATCCTCTCTTCAGCCTTTAGAGGGAGCACAGCCTTTCTAATATCTTGATTTTGTACATCTAGCCTCTAGAACTGTGAGACAATAGATTCAGTTGTTTTAAGCCTTCCGGTTTGTGATACTTTGTTGTGGCCACCCTAGGAAATGTATATAATATATATTTTTTAAGTTTCTTTATTTACTTCTTTATTTATTTATTTAGAGAACAGATGGACAAGTTGGAGAGGGAGACAGAGAGAATCCCAGGCAGGCTCCACACTGTCAGCACAGAGCCCCACATGGGGCTCAAATTCAGGAACTGTGAGATCATGACCTGAGCCAAAATCAAGAGTCAGATGCTTAACCAACTGAGCCACCCAGGTGCCCCAGAAATGTATATAGTTATAAAGCAACTGGAATGTCTGTATATTCCATATATTTTTTATTAGGTTAAACATACACTCACTATATGACTCAGCAATTCTGCTCGTAGGTATATCTAAGAGAAATGAGACTATATGTCTGCAAGAAAACTTGTACGTGGATGTTCATAGCATCTCTAGTTATAGTAATCACAAACTGATATATATAGAATGTCCATGAATGAGAGACTAGATAGACAATATGAACAGGTACAGTCACAATATTGAACTCTACTCAGAAATAGAAATGAACTACTCATAAATGCAACAATATGGATGAACCTCAAAACCATTATGCTGACTAAATGAGGCCAGACACAATAGTGAACATATTGTCTAATTCCATTTATCTGAAAGCCAAGAAAAGCAAAACTAAGCTATCATGATAGAAATTTTGAACAATTGTTCCTTATGTAGGTTTACAGAGAAAGAGTCATGAAGAATGTTCAGACACAATGGAAATAGTCTATATCATGATTAGGGTGTTGGTTATGTGGATGTAAACATTTATCAAAATTTATCTAACTCTCTTTTCTGCCTGCTCCCTCTTCCCCCCACAGCCGCTCTGGCAGCACCACGCTCACTCAGAGCTCCCAGCTCCTGCTAAGCTAGAATCCCCATCTCTCTCTAGTCACGGCCATGATCATGTAACCAGACCTCATCAGCCATGATGACATATTCTACAATATCCGTAAGATCCAGATGTGGGCCACGGGCTGTGCCTAGAGGCGGAGGGGAAAAGGGTCAGCAGGACACAGGGGAACACTGATGACTTGCTCATTGGTGGAAATGGCTGCGCTAAAAACCCAGTACTGAAAACATAGTAATTACGGTGTTGCCATCGTCACGAACCATTACTGGCAGGAAACCAGCTTCACAAAAGAAGCCTACAAGAAGCACATCGAAGACTACATGAAATCAATCAAGGTCAGACTTAAAGAACAGAGGCCAGAAAGAGTAAGACCTTTTATGACAGGGGCTGTGAACAAATTAAGCACATCTCTGTTAATTTCAAAAACTACGAGTCAAAACATGAACCCAGATGGCACAGCTGCTAGGCTGGACTTCCATGAGGCTTGTGTGACCCTAGAGATGATTTTCATTACGGACGGTTCACAAATGGAAAACTGTTAACAAATTTGGCTCTGACTTTGGATGTATCACCTGTTGTCATAACTGGCTGCTGTTCTTCATCCTCACAACACCTCACAACTTAGACAAATGGGACAGATGTCATCTTGAACTCTTCAGTTATTTTTGACCTTGATTTACGTGGAGCAGAGGCATTGCTTTTAAGAAACAAATATGTCATGTACATTGTCTAAAAATAAAACACATTTAAACTCATTTGAGAGAATGCCTCTTAGTTTAATACGTATTTTAGTCCGTCCTGTATTGTGGCCTGGAGAAGCTAGAGCCTGATTGTAGACTTCTGCTAGAAAGCATAACCCTGTGTGCAGATTCCTTCCACAGTGAAAGCTACTTCTGGGACTGGAACCTAAAACACAAGAACCAAAAATCTTAATTCTGAATTCAAATAAAGGGAAAGACCATGCTCATAGCTGTGCCAACATTTGAAGTGGATTTCCTACACACTTCATCACCTACAAGTGGAAGTAGTTAATTCTGTTAGAGATTACCAAGAGAATAAAAAGAGACAAATACAGTTGGAAGCAAAACAACAACAAAACAACTTATCTAACTCTACACTTAAGGTCTTCGTATTTACTGCATATAAATTATTTCTCTATAAGAGTAATCATTGAAAACACTCTCTCAATAGAAATATAAAAGCAAAGTTTGACTTCCACTCCTGGTTAGAATGGAGAAATACGAGGTGGGTCCAATCTCCTGTCAAGGACAACTAGAAAAGCCAGCTAAAATACAAAAGCCATCAATGTCAAGCTTCAGAGAACTATAGGAGCAATGAAGACTAGACGGATTAAGATTCCAAAGACAGAAAACTATGAGATCTGAGGGGAGGGTCTGCAGATGCTTTCTCTTTAAGAGTTTTGGCCAAATTTTTGGCAAGCAAGAGGGTGACAAGCCAGACTCTGTCCAGGATGAAGTGGCTGCTGGGGTCAGAGGAACAGCTGAGGTTTTGGGGCTTCCACATGGCAAGAGAGATAAAATTGTAGACTTGAGGATTCTCAATACCACTGCCAATTTTCTGTTCCAGATTTGCCGAATCCCACATGGCTGGAGGCTGAAGAGCAAAGGGGAAAAATTCTCATATTTACTTAGGAAACTCTACAGTCTGGTCCTTGATTTACCTTTTTTAAAGAATTGTTTTAATGTTTATTTTTGAGAGAGAGAGAGAGAGAGAGCACAAACAGGAGAGGGGCAGAAAGAGAGGGAGACACAGAATCTAAACCAGGCTCCAGTCTTTAAGCTGTCAGCACAGAGGACAACAAGGAGCTTGAACCCACGAACTGTTAGCTCATGACCTGAGCTGACATTGGAAGCTTAACTGATTGAGCCACCAGGTGCCTCTCAATTTACATTTTTGACTCTATTATTCAAATTATCATAACATGAAGATGCTAATCAGAAGGAACATCTCTTCTTGCCTTCTCTTCCCTTCCCTTCCATGACTATTTTGCCTTGTTAATGACAGTTTCTTTGCCTGAATGGCCTTTTCCATTACTTGTCTTGAAATATGAAAATCAATCTAGTCTCCAAAATCAATTCAAATACTTTTTGCATGACATTGGGAACATTTCTTACATATTTTGAACCTCAGTGTTCTCTAACAAATGATGATGAAATATACCTGCAAGATTGTGGTAAAGATTAGAAGAGATAATATAAATGAAAATATCATCTTGAGGACTTAGCACATAAAAGTTCTTCAAAAATTATTCTTCACAAAGGCAATATACAATAAATTATATTTTTATATACCAAAAGAGAAAATGAAAGTTAAAAAATAATACCATTTAAAATAGCATAAAAACACAAACTACATAAGAATATAATATAGTGAAAATTATGCAAGAACTCTATACCAAAAGCTAGAAAGCATTACTGAAACTAAAGAACTAAATAAAGAGATATATCATGGTTATACATTATAAAATTAAATATTTTAAAGATGTAAATTTTCCCAAAAAGTTAATATATAAATTCAAAACTCATTCAATCAAAATTCCAGCCAGGTATTTTTTTTTGTAGAAATTCTGAGCTGATTTTGCTTATTTGTTTTAATTTCAGGTTTATTGAGGTGTAATTGACATAAAGTTATGAAGATGATTTAAATTTTATGTGGAAACACAAAGAGTTCAGGATTTTTAAGGAATCCTTGAAAAATAATTCCATGACTACTGATCACTATCTATTAGAAAACCATAGTAATAATTAAAACTAGATGATAATGGTGCAAAGATAGATACATGACCAATAGAATAGAACAAAGTTATTCTATTTTCATAGTTATTGCCATAAATAGTATTGATGAATTAGATGTATCCATGAGAAAAAAAAATCTTTATTTGAATCTCTACTCAACATTATACATTGGACTATGTTACAATTAATAATACCCGTTCATCAAAATACAGTCAGACAGTAAGAAGGAAACCCAGATTGAGAGAAGATATTCACAATACCTACATCTGACAAAGACTTCATATCAAACATACATAATGAACTCCTACAAAATAATAAGAAAAGGAGAGATAATCTATTTATGAAAAAGGGGAAAATAACTTGATTAGCTCACAAAGAAAGGTAGAGAAATGGCCAATAAACATGAAAAATAATGCTCCACTTTATTGGTCTTCAAGAGAAAGCAAATTAAACCCACTATGAGATACCAGTGCTCCCATCTGAATGAATAAAATATGAAAGTAGGAAAACATCAAGTGCAGGTGAGGTGGTGTGGCAGCAGAACTCCCCGACACTGCCGGTGGGAGTGAAAAGTGATCCAACCATTTCTGCAATGTCGACTCAAGTTGAATGTGTGCATCATTTATAAACCAGCAATTCCCACTTCTGCAGATATATTCAGAAATAAAGACATATACTAGAGCATTAATAAAAGTACTATACATACGGCCATCTGCCAAAGCATGGATAAAGTATAGTGTAGTTATACAAAGGGATACTAAATAGAATGAAAACAAAAGATCTAGGGGTGCCTGGGTGGCTCAGTCAGTTGAGCGTCTGACTTTTGATTTTGACACAGCTCATGATCCCAGGAGGTGGGATCGAGCCCTGTGTCAGGGTTTGTGCTGAGCGTGGAGCCTGCTTAAGACTCTCTCTCTCTCTCTCTCTCTCTCTCTCTCTCTCTCTCTCCCTCTTCTCTCTCTCTCTTCCTCCCTTCCTTTCTCTCTCTCTCTCCCCCTCTTCCTTTTCCCCTCTCCCATACTTGCATGACCTCTCTCTCTCTCAAATTAAAAAAAAAGAAAAGATCTATGACAACATGAATGAACCTCATAAAGAAAATGTTGAGCAACAAAAGACACAAAAGAATATGTAGTGTAGGATTCTATTTATACAAAATACAAAATGCAAAATTCATCTATGCTATTATAAGTCATGATAGTAGTTACCTGAGGGGGAAGCAGTGACTGAGAGGGAGCCCAAAGGGATTTTCAGGGGGAGGTGCGGGTGGTTATAGTTTGATCTGTATGCTGGTTACATGGATGGGTTCAATTTGTGAAAATTTGTCAAGCTGCATCCTTCTGATAAATGCACTTTCTGTATGTATATTACATTTAACATAAAATCAAAAAATAATCTTTCCCTTCCCTTCTCTTTCCTTCCCTTCACAGATGTCCTCAGCCAGAATTATAACTGGTTTTATTGAATGAATGAACTAGATAGACGTAATCAGACAGCAACAATTTTTCTTCTCTCCTCCTATTCCTTAGTTTAAACCCTTCTTGGATAAAATGTTGTGCAGGTCCCATGGCTTTTCCAGTCATGCTTAGATAATAAATAGTCCCTTTGTTCTGGCATTAAGAAGTCCACTCTAGCCTAACAATCACATAACTTAAGCCTGGTCCAGGGTAACCATCACAACTTCAAACTCCTGTCCAATAGAAAGCTTCTCTTTTCTCCCAGCGGGGGCCTGACCTAGGCGGGGAAACCCACAGAGGCGGCAATGGTCCTGGTCGGCTTCTTCATCAGTTCCCAGCTACCCCTTCTGCTCACTGGCTGCTGGCTTGTCTAAGCCCTTAGATTCAGGCCAAGGCACAGGGGATTAGGGGAAATGGCAGGACTTTATATGGCTAGAGCAGCTGCAGTGCACTTTGCTCCCCCAGATGCTGGCTCTCACGAATTGCTTTTGTGGGTTTTCTGGAGAGCATGCCACCGAGACCTCAGATGGCAGTCCACCTCCCCCCCAGCCCCGCCCTGCTCCCATGTACACGATGCTTGTCCTCTGGCAGCTGCTCTGTGAGCTACTCCCTGACCTGGGCTTCCAAACATGCCCTACACAGATTCTCTCTGTTGTGTCTTTCTTCTTGCTGGGTAGTCTCCTTGAGCAAGACTCATTCTGAGAAGATTTCAGATGAGCAACTTCTCATGAGATCTACATCTTTCCTTCCTGGAAAACATAAGTATTTGCCCTGCTGTTCGTGGGACTGCAGCTTGCTGCCAATACATTCCTCATTCTGTACTCTGCTGCGGGCTAGTTGCTCACCTTTAGATGATTGGATTGGGTTAATGTGCAGGTCTTCATGTTCCCCAAACTTCCAGGGTGCACTGAGAGCTCCCTCACTTGGCCTGAGGTGCAGGAAAGCAACTCCTTTTCTTCTATCTACAGAGTCAGTGGGCGGGCAATTCATAGCACACTGATAATTCTCAATTCTCTCCAAAGAAATCCCCTCTAGGCTGGTCTTTGGGACATGTCTCTTATATGCTCTCTAGTTGGATCTCTTAGAATCTTGCGCTAGGGCAGTGGAGACACAGTCGGGTACTTGGCTCCTATTGGATTCTTCTCAAAGTGAGACAGCAAGTCTCATTTTAACATCCTCTTACATAATTAATCTTCTTCTTCTCTTCTCATCTATCATAGTTTTTCTCTCTTGACCTTTGTCACTTTCAATTTTGTGTTCCATTATTGATGTGTATATCAAACTTCCTCTACTAACCTATAGGTTTTTGGAGAATAGGGTTCAAAGCTGATTTAACCTTTTATCCCATGTAAAACTTAGTGGAGCACTGGTACTGAGATGGAGCTTAATACATACAAAGGTAATGAAGAGTTACATAATTAGAGCTACCTCCTGCAGGACTGGACACTTTGAGTAGGGTTAAACCTGATCTTTTGGTTAGTACCCCCAAGAGTTTTCTGATTCTGTAGGCTGTGTTTAATTTTTTTTTAACATTTATTCATTTTTGAGAGACAGAGCATGAGTGGGGGAGGGGCAGAGAGTGAGGGAGACACAGCAGGTTCCAGGCTCTGAGCTGTTAGCACAGAGCCCGATGTGGGGCTTGAACTCACAGACATTGAGGTTATCACCTGAGCCGAAGACAGATGCTTAACCAACTAAGCCATCCAGGCACCATGTAGGCCATGTTTAAAACACACTCATTGATTTGCTATTCATTCAACAAATACTTTTTGAGAATTTATTATGTTCCAGTTACTGGGTAAATGATTGGAAATAAAACAGACATGACCTCTACCCTTTTGGAGTTTAGAATTGAATTGGTATGAATTTGACATGAGAGATGAGTAAGCTTTGGCTAGGCAGATAGGAAGAAGAACCAAACCCTGTTGGGAAAAACTGCCAAGGAGTCTTGACTCAGAAGTGAGAATGTGTCTATATGTCCACAGAGTGCAGGTGAGAAGAGCTGTAACAGAGCAGCCTGGACCGAGCACAGTCCAGGCTGGATCAGTGCCGGTGTGGAGGATAAAGTGATTCTACAGCACAGGCACAGAGAGGCTTGGGCAGACAACAGTGGTCTCTGAGGGTGGCTCTGAAACCTGGTTTACTTCAGCATGGGAAGTCAAGGTCCTGAAAAATGTGATTTACAGTGTCCTCTAAATCCTTTGTAAGTGTACTCATCCTGGTTAATGAAAATAAGCACTGAGGTGTCTTTTTGAAACCTGTTTGTGGTTGTATCTGCCTCTCAATTGATAAATAGCTGTGTCAATTTTTATATGCTACTTAAATGTTCTTGCTTCTATCAGATAAAGGGCTAGTATCCAAAATCTACAAGGAACTCACTAAACTCCATACCCAAAAAATGAATAATCCAGTGAAGACATGGGCAGAAGATCTGAACAGACACTTCTCCAAAGAGGACATCCAGATGGCCAACAGGCACATGAAACGATGCTCAGCATCACCCATCATCAGGGAAATACAAATCAAAACCACACTGAGATACCACCTCACACCAGTCAGCGTGGCTAAAATGAACAAATCAAGAGACTATAGATGCTGGCGAGGGTGTGGAGAGACAGGTACCCTCCTACACTGTTGGTGGGAATGTAAACTGGTGCAGCCGCTCTGGAAAACTGTATGGAGGTTCCTTAAAAAACTATCAACAGAACTCCCCTATGACCCAGCAATAGTATTGCTAGAGATTTACCCAAATGATATAAAAATGCTGATGCATAGGAGCACATGCACCCCAATGTTCATACATGCACTTTCTACAATAGCCAAATCATGGAAAGAGCCTAAATGCCCATCACCTGATGAGTGGATCAAGAAGATGTGGTATATATATATATATATATATATATATAATGGAGTATTACATGGCAATGAGAAAGAATGAAATATGGCCACTTGTAGGAAAGTGGATGGACCTCGAGGGTGTCATGCTAAGCGAAATAAGTCAGGTAGAGAAGGACAAATACCATATGTTTGCACTCATAGATCTAACAGGAGAAACCT
>NC_043707.1:90406854-90515518 GCF_006229205.1 Suricata suricatta
TATATATATATATATATATAATGGAGTATTACATGGCAATGAGAAAGAATGAAATATGGCCACTTGTAGGAAAGTGGATGGACCTCGAGGGTGTCATGCTAAGCGAAATAAGTCAGGTAGAGAAGGACAAATACCATATGTTTGCACTCATAGATCTAACAGGAGAAACCTAACAGAGGACCATAGGGAGAGGAAGGGGGAAAGAGAGTTGGGAAGAGAGAGGGACACAAATCATGAGAGACTATTGAATACTGAAAACGAACCGAGGGCTGAAGGGGGAGGGGGAGGGGGAGAGAGGGTGATGGTCATGGTGGGGGCACTTGATGGGAGAAGCACTGGGTGTTATATGGAAACCAATTTGATAATAAACTATTATAAAAAAATTAAAAAAATTAAATGTTCTTGCTTCATGAAGTCATTGAATAAGGGACTTATTATCTCCCTTTACTTCTCCCTATTGCTCTTGCTTTCTCTCTATCTCTCTGTTTCTCTGTCTCTGTCACACACACACACTCCTCAAGAAACTCATGCTTTTTGGCTGCTCTGAAGTCAGGTACTTACCTTTCATTAAACTGCCTGACAAGGAATTTGAAAAGTGACCTTGGGGAAAGAATATGGATTATCCTAACTGAACCTTAAACAAAATCATGCCAAGTTTGCCTGAGGGAACAAAGGAGTTCTGCAAAAATAGGCTGAATGGGTCACATTTTCTCACCATGAGAATATCATGCAGTCATCTCAGCAACAAAACTCAAAGCCACATGAAGAACCAAGTGTGTGTGGTCTGGAATATTAACAATACATTTTAATTTGAAGGCATTTTTGCCTGTAGGGCTTTGGGCGCTTAAACAGAAAAAATAACTAAAAACAAAAGAAGATCAAATAAAATGACAGGCCAGTCATAATCTGTAGTCTACAAGCAAAGAACTGTCATGACTCCTAATAACATGTGAATAAGGAAGATTTAAGGAGGGTTGTATAACAGAATACAAGGTATTAAAAATAGAGAAGAAACAAGTTTCGTAATACCATTGCTTATTGGTGCAAAATGACTCTACATTACCCACGGACTAATGCAGTATAACTTGCAAACCATGGTGAACTCAAAAGGGATCCAAGCACTAATACTGAGCCTTAGCATTCAAGGTGCACTCCAGTAATTGGGTTTATATTTTATGTAACAAGAGAAGTCCTTCCAATATTTTGTGGTCCTGGCAAGCACTTGTAGTCAGTTATATCATGGCTGTGGTCCATGTCACAGGTGAAGGTCAAGGACATGGCTAGCATAAGCATCTACAGGGAATTTAGAAAGGATGTATAAGGAGAAAGAAGCAAGAAGTCACTAGTGGCTAAGATTACATGGACAGAAATAGGAACATACTATTTGATGCAGGAAGTCGAGTTCTAAAACACAATGCAGGAGCCAACTCTTATAGCCAGAAAGAGAATGGGTTCTTGGAAATATCAACAGCAAACCAAAGACGAAGGCACGGAGCCCAGTGGAGATAGCAAGTCATGAAGGGTGAAAGCCAAATTCAGTGAGTGAGGACATGAGGAGAAGATTCCAGGAAGAGGGCTGGGTTGGAATTGTCTTAGGAAACCAATTGGGGAAACAGGGATGTCTGTGCTTGCTCAGAGTGGTCAGACAAAATATGAACATCTCTTTCAGATGGCTGCGACAGAGTTGTTTCAGCTGACAGATGAAAAATCAACTCCAGACGGCTTCAACAGAGAGGTTTCTCATGGGATTGCTGTTTTTTTCTTCCTCAGGAGGAAGAAAGTTGAGTGATAAGGCAATGCCTACCCTCCAACAAGGCTTTCAAGCCTTTTTTGTGGAATACATCTCAGAAGAAGCTCAAATACAAATATGGAACATGTCTTGTAAAATGCTCAACCTACTCGGTGGTCAAATACATTTGAAAATGCTATACATAATCTTTGTGACTTACAATGTGCAATTACTATAGTAAAGTTCTGAAAAGTCTTACATTAAAGAAGCCTATTTGTTAACCATGTTTAATGCAATGTTTCTCAAACTTGCTTGACAGTGGAACACTTTTATATGATGCTGAATTTCCTGAGGTATCCTTGTTCTAAGCAGCATACTTTGAGAAACACTTTTCTAGAACATCTGTTATAGTCACCCTTTGTACTCAATATAAAGACAAAACCTACCTTGATCCAACACATGGAGATCACAGAAAGCACTTACTTTCATGGTATAAATAAATTAACACTAGTTGTAGACACAATATTATTCAGAGAAAGCCCCTGTTATTTATTTATTTTAAATATCTATTTCCAAAAAGGATTTGAAATGGTAGTGTGTGCTGTGAGTTAACGCCTGATCTGGCAAGAGATGGCCAGGACAATCATTTAATTACATTTACTTCTGTTTTAAAAAGAGGGACAGTATGAGCAGTCATGATATACCAGGCAGTAGGTATGAGTACTTTAAGGATGAGCACATTATTCTGCAAGTCTGGTCATTAGAAGTAATGAGGCAGCATGGTGTCTGCCCATGCAAAGGTGGACAGCATTTCTTACTACAAATCCATCAAACTCACCATATAAAAATGGAGACCAGGGGTACCTGGCTGGCCCAGCTGGTAGAGCACATGACCCTTGAGACTCTTGATATTAGTGTCATGAGTTCAAGCCTTATATTGGGTGTAGAACTTACTTTTAAAAAAATGGAGATTGTATTTTTGGTGTCTGGCCAACTTTGTGTTGCATACAACTAGTGTGGCATTGTGATTGCTGTGACAGAGTTGGGTCTGGAACCAGTAGTTTTTAAGGCCTTTTGGATTGGGGATGAGGGTACCTTTTCCAGAGATGGGCCAGGGGAGCCCTTGGAGCAAGACAGCTAATGAGATGGCTTAGGTCTAACTGAAGATTCAGCTTTTTTTTTTTAACTTAACATTTATTTATTTTTGAGAGAAAGAGAGAGGCATAAAGAGGTAGACAGAGGATCTTAAGCAGACTCCATGCTGTGAGCACAGAGTCCAGTAGGGGGCTTGAACTCATGAGCCATGAGATCATGACCTGAGCCAAAATCAAGAGCTGGCCACTTAACTGACTGAGCCACCCAGGTGCTGCCCAAACTCCCTTTATTGAGCCTTGTACTTCCAATTATATTTATCTAGAGGTAGATTTTTTAATGCTACTAAAGGTTATAAAGGATATACTCTTTTAGCATAGAAATAAAAGAAAAAGGAGATTAAGAGACACTGAAAACAGACACATTCTAACATACTTTTAATTGGAATTGCAGTAGGAAATTATACAGAGACTGCAGAAGAAGGAACAGTTCAGAAGATAATAGTCAAAATTTTCTAGAAATTAAAACACACATACACACACACACAAAACTAATGTTCAGATTTGAAAAGTCCAAAAAGTTTCAGGCAGAGAGAAAGAGAAATAAATTAACATCTAGATATAAATCATAGTGAAACTACAAAATATCAAAGATAAAGACCTGAAAAACAACTAGAGTCAAGACTTTCTACAAAGACATTGCATAAAGCCCAACTGAATGACTTCCCAATGACAATAATGAAAACCAGAAGACAATGAATGATATTTTTAAAGCACTAAGTGAAAATAATTGTGCACCTACAATGGGATGTATGGTGAAAAAATCTTTCAAGAAGAGGAGGGAAAGATTAACATATCCAGGCTAAAAGAAAACAAGGTAACAGAATTTACCAATAGATTCTTATTAAGGATAATTGTCAATTATCTGTAAATTGTCTGTAAATCTGTAGGCAAATCTAAATAAATACTGACTGTATAAATCATATCTACTTTGAAAAATTACATATATATATATGTATATATATATATAAAACCAAATACTGGATAAGAATCAAATATTCTTTGAGAGAAGATTGCTTAGGTCTGAGGCACTACTATCATTGTATTTGGAAAGAAATAGAAAGAAAGATTTTAATATTCAACTTTTTAAAGTATCCATGTTAAAATATTTGGGTTAACTACTGAACGAACATGGAAAATATAATCTGAAAACTCATAGGAGGCAAATAAAAAAGAGAAAAAAAGGGTGAGGTAAGTTACCAAGAGTAAAAGACCTCAGTATAAGGTCTTTAAGTTAAAGTATGTGTGTGTGTGTGTGTGTGTGTGTGTGTGTGTGTGTGTGTTTCAAATAAAGTCCATATCATTATGAGAAATTCTTTCTCATCATTTTTTCCAGATTTCCTTAGGTCCCTACATTCATCTTCCTATTTCACAGTAGCACGTGACAGTGGAGAAGATGACTCAAGGCAGGATACCAAAGGAGGCAGGACCTTTGTGGAAAGGAGCAGGAATTACAAGAACTGAAGAATAATGGGATTCTAAGGGAGGGAAGGACCAGACGCACAGAGAAAGCTCACTGCTGGTTGTGATCTAAGAACTTATAGAAGGTGGGATCATGCAGTTCAAAGACCTGAGACAAAGAGGCTTCCTAATATTGAAGCTGCATAAGAACGTGTTGTGAGGTAAAATAGGATCCATGGTAGTGAAAGAATCAAGTCAATGCCTTAAATAGCCACCTGATCCATTGAACAAAAGAAGCTGTAAGCACTGAGAAGAATCCAGTACTGCTGGGGGCGGGGGGCATGGGATAGGCGGGCTTCTTTCTCACGTTTCCTTAAGAACACTTGTTTGCTGAAAGACGGCTTCTTATGTGTACAATCCCACACTAAGTACTAATCCTCGTGATCATTTGATGTAGCCCTTGCTCTCTTGGAGTGAAAAAATTCAAGTATGTAAAAGGTTGCAGAAAAGATAGTGAAGGAAAGGGTAGTTAAAGAAAGGGAGGCAGAGATGGAAGAATTTGGGGAATGGGTCAGTGGGATGGACATGACCACTGAGTGTCGGTTGAAGGCGGAACAGATCAGTGGCGAGGATGCAAAGTTGAACACTGATGTCGGCATCTCGATGGACTTTTTTAAAGTTGTGCTTTGTAAGTTTAATGTCAAAGATTGTAAAGATGCTTAAAACACACACGCATACCCATACCCATACACATACACACACTAAAGACACAGTACTTTTCGGGGTCATGGAACTTCTTGCTTCTGCAATAAAACCCAGTGAACGCCGGTCATTTTGCTGGTCTCCTCGTGTCTGAACCTCTTTTCTACGTTTGGGAACTTCTCGTACTATAGGGTATAGCCCTTAATCCTCATAGATATTAAAAGAGCAGACATTTTCTTCTCCAGCTTCCACTGTAGCATTGGCCAGATGACCTAGGTTCTGCCAAACAGATTACTGAATTGAAAGCTAGTGAGGTGAAGAAGTGGGGTCTACTGAGGTTCTGTGTAGGTGGCAGCAGCGGCAGAGAGGACAGGGTGTGGCCCTGGTGACTGGGCAGTGTGGGCTCTGGTGGCAGCAGCAGTGATGGTGTCAAGAGCCACAGCTTTCTAAAGGCAGCAGGGACCTCACGGGGCAGCTCTACCGCCTCGTGTCTGCGGGCTGCTAGTCCGCGCTGTGGCACTGGGGGCCCAGAGGTGACAGCAATTCTGTGTTGTGATTTGGATCACTGTACCTGGCACCGCAGCCTACAAGCCTGGTGCTCCGCTCTCCAGAAGACACTGCAAGGAAGGAAGGAAGGAAGGAAGGAAGGAAGGAAGGAAGGAAGGAAGGAAGGAAGGAAGCTCCATATACTTTTTTCTTTTTTTTGCTTAAATTAGCCTACATTTATGCTGCATATACCTAACAATGCTGGCTGATGAATAACGTCTTTGTTTTTTAAAAAATGTGGGTGTAATTCCACAAGATACTGTTCATGCGTACCAAGCCAACAATGCCTCATGTTTAGTTTTTCATTCATTCAACAAATATTTATCAGGCTTCTCTTTTATGTCAGATGTTGTGACAGATGCTCTGGATGTGTGACCAGTACCAACGCTGTTCTCGTCACTATGTAACTTATAGCCTAGCAGGAAATACAGGTATTACATAAATAATGAAGAGTGTGATGACTGATTTCTAAAAAATGCTAAGTATGGTTACATGCTATGGGAAGCCTACCAAAGAGGGAGATTTTTTTATTTTTTTTAATTTTTTTAATGTTTTATTTATTTTTGATACAGACAGAGACAAAGGATGAGAGGGGGAGGGGCAGAGAGAGAAG
This sequence comes from Suricata suricatta, assembly GCF_006229205.1. Taxonomy (NCBI): domain Eukaryota; kingdom Metazoa; phylum Chordata; class Mammalia; order Carnivora; family Herpestidae; genus Suricata; species Suricata suricatta. The sequence continues at coordinate 90,412,997 of NC_043707.1, forward strand.
GAGGCATGGAACACGAAGCAGGCTCCAGGCTCTGAGCTAGCTGTCAGCTAGAGCCTGACGCGGGGCTCTAACCCACGAACGTGAGATCTGACCTGAGCCGAAGTCGGAGGCTTAACCGACTGAGCCACCCAGGCGCCCCCCAAAGAGGGAGATTTAACCTGGTTTAGGTACCGGAAAAAACTGATTGTGAGACACGAATGATTTGCAGAAGTTAACCAGGGAAAGAGAAGCAGAATGACAGCATTTCAGATGTGGGAACAACATTTTGGAGATGCAGAAGTGAGACACACAGTGTGGATTTTGAGAATCTAAAAGAAATTTTCTCTGGGGCACTTGGGTGGCTCAGCAGGTTGAGCATCTGACTTCAGCTCATGTCATAATCTAGCGGTTCACAAGTATGAGCTCCATATTGGGCTCTGTGCTGACCTCTCGGAGCCTGGAGCCTGCTTTGGATTCTGTGTCTCCCCCTCTCTCTGCTCCTCTCTTACTTGTATTCTGTCTCTCTCTCTCAAAAATAAATAAACATTTAAAATAAATTAAAAAAAAGAGATTATTCCAACTTCACATACTTCTTCTTTATAAAACTAATTAAATTACTCAGCAATAGCCCTTTTAGATGTAACAAGAACTAATATATATTGGGCAATCTTACAAAGGTTTGAGAAACTCATTTGGTTCGGTTAGATCATGGCGTATTACAAGTACACATATTTGGTAGGACAAATCCGAAGAATATTGATGCAATAGCCTGGAAACTGGTAGCCCTGAATTTACATATCAAGTTTTTTCTACTTGAATATATAATTGCAAAACAATGTAGGGAATTTTTCTGTGAGTTTATCTCCTATTGACTCCTACAACATGGTATCACAGAACCATAGAACTGCACTGGGGAGTCTAGAAACAACAATCTCAAAGCATTGGAAAATTCCAGTGTAATAGAAACTAAGAGCTAAAAGGGGTGGGTAATTTAGACATTTTGATGAGTTTCTAAGTTTGGAAGAGATCAAATTTTGCACAGCAAGTTCGGTAAGTTGTGGATTTATGCCAGATATTGAAAATGAACTTTCTATTAATAGTTCTCCAGTGATTTCTCAAAAGTCTTTTTGCAATTTGGGGTTACAGAATTGGCATAATTTTGCTTAAAACATTATAAATATTTTAGCTCTACCTCTGTTGTTTTCTTTAGTGCCAAAGTTACAGTTCAAGCTTTCATATAAATTTGTGTGAAATCCAGAAAAAGACATCCTGTTTTGTGGATAGACATAGCTGTGCATTAGGGTGCACAGATCTCTGTAGTGGGCTCTCTGGTATGGCCAACAACTATACAATTCTCCACGGTTGGGAAATTTTGTTGGTATTTTTTGTGCTGCACTAATGAGATGGAGACCTCAGGCACTGATTCCTAGTCATATGAATCATTTTCATCCTAAGAGACTTGTGATGACAGTCTTCAGTGATCCCCAGTTCCTGGTATTTATGCCCTGTGTACTCCGACATTGAATAGGGCTTATTCTGTAATCAATAGACTATCGCAGGAATAACAGACCTCTACATCCAGGCCACAAGAGACACTGCAACTTCTTTCTTGCTCTCCTGGATCACTTGCTCACTCTGGGGGAAGCGAGTTCTCATGTCATGAGGCCTCTCAAGCAGCACTAGAGAGAGCTCCTACCAGCAGCATTATGAGTGAGACATCTGGAAACAGATCCTCTGGCTCTCGGTGATTTTGGTCCTGATTTCAGGGCTGTAACCTCATGAAAGATCCCAAGTCAATGGGATCCCAATTACGGCATTTTGTAAAGGCTTAACCCACAAAACTATGTAAAATAATGTATGTTTATTGCTTGTTTTAAGCTGCTACATTTGGAGTAATTTATAGTACACTAGTAGATAAATACTAGTACAACTGCGGTACTATTTTATCTTTTACCTTTAGGAAAAGTCTGAGACATATACAAGCTTTGTGTTTGTGGTGCTTTGGGGCAGATGAAAAATTAGAGTCCTGTGCAGTATGGGATGAAGAGGGTTGGTTAAGAAAAGACTAGAGCAGTAATGGAGAATGTCAGAGGTGGTTAACAGTTGGAAAGAAGCAGACAGCACGTATTGACAGGGAAATTATGAACCCCTTGGAAAAATGCAGGCTGAGGAGAATTTCCTCTATTATATAAAATGGAGACTTCATCATCTTATTTAGATTTTTAAGAGTACTGGAATTATTCTTTCATAAAAGAGAATAATCAGTTATAATCGGTATGCAAGAAATAACTCCAAAACTTAGTACCTTAACCACCCTTCCCCCAAATTTATTATGTCTCATAAGTCTGTGATTGACTAGGATATTCTACTGATTCTGCCTGTGCTCACTCATGCAGTTGTAGTCACCGGGCAATTCAGTTAGGGTAAGCTGGTCTAACTCACATGTCTAGGCTCTCAGCTGGGCTGGTTGGAACAGCTAGGGTTGCTGGGAGTGTCTCCTCATGTGGTCTTTCATCTGGCACCCTTGCAGCCTGGTTGTCTCAGGGTTCCAAGAGGGTGAGCATGGTAATTTCAATGTATTCTTCTGTTGGGTCCTATTGGTCACAGCCAGCCACAAGTCCAGCTAAGGTTCAAGGGGTGGGAGATAGACTCCAGTTTTTGATGAGAATATCTATACAGAATTTGTGATCAATTTTAATCCACTATGGTGATAATGTTTACTTCTTGAAAATTCAAGCAATACAGAGGAATGAAAGAAGCTATAAATCACCCCAATCTCATCACCTAGAGATAAGAAATGTTAATATTAGATGAACACCATTGTTTAAAATGTATCTTTATGGGGGTACCTGGCTCAGTCAGTAGAGCATGTGACTCTTGATCTCAAGGTCATGAATTCAAGCCCCACATTGGGCACAGAGCTTACTTAAAACAAACAAACATATCTATGTGCTTATATGTAAGAGGAGGAATAGATGGAACAATGGATGAATGAATAGTTGAATAGCTCAGAAAAATAACCACTAAGAACTCAAGAGAGAAGAAGTACTAGACTTTCATGCAGACTGATTATAGCCTTTCTGTGAGGTCTAACACCTCCTTTTTTTTCTGGGATTACATTAATTATTCTACACTGGTACCCCCTTTACCCTGCCAGAGATGTGTCTCTTTTCAGTGCCCAAAAGATAGCACAATTCCTGAAAGATAAAATCCTGATGGTCTTGCCTAATCCATTATTGTCCCAAGGTTATATTAAGATAGTGAAAATAAAATAATATAAATCCCTGCTTTGAGAATGAAAGTATTTAATCAGGAATATAATGTCTCTCTTCAAGAATAAAATAGGCCTCAATTGAAGGAAAGCTTTGTAGCAAATCACCTATATAAAAATACTTGTTTATAAAGGTACTGTGCTTTGTACAAAGGTATTGGCTTTTCTGTGCTGATAGAAAAATGAAGACTATAGATTGTTTTATATCTAATTTGCTAATAAAAAGAAAAAATTAAATGCTGACTGGTTAGATTGAGGTGAAGCTCTAAACTAAAATTAAAATTGGCTTTTTTTATTGCTTATACAAAGACTCTCCATTGACTTTCTTGATGTTCAATATTAAGTGATAAGAACTTTTTGTTGGCAAGTTATTTTTGTATTGATCTTCTTACTTATCTGACGTTTAACCCCCTAGCCTCAGTGTTTGAATACACTTCAAGATTTTGAGAAATGTTTTACGTAATTGTAGGAAGTCATAAAATATTGCTGGTGAAAAAGTTAATGTTGTTTTACAAAATATACATCTTATTAATCATTTCTGGTGTAAATAACCTTGTGATGAATTCACTATGATTTCACTGTCCTGTCTCTGTCTTTTTTTCCCCCATAGCTCTGTGGGTCTTTGTTTTCAAATATTATAATCATAGAATATTTTCTAGTGTTGAGACATTAATTTACTCAGCTGATTCTCTTGGAGTAGTGTTTTATAACAAGCTTGTTAAAAGTGTTTTTGACAGTTTCTAAACCTAACCCCAACATGAAATCAAGAAGGATCAAAACAGAAACAGTGTTTGAAGAGACAAAGACTGTCACATAAAAGATAACTTTGATTCTTCTACAATTAAATAGTGGTATGGATTGGATTAAACACACGCTACCCTATAGTCAGTCAAACTCTAGACTGGAACTCAACTGATCTTGTGTGGTACAATATCAGTCAGAATCCCCTCGTTAAAAAAAAAAAGAAATGTATAACATACCTGGTATTGCTAAAGAAATAGTCAATTTTGTGTCAACAAATGGGCTTGCTTATGCTTCAGATAATTGAGGCATGTAAAATTTGTTCTGTTTTCAAAAAATCTGTGTTTTCTAATAGTGATGGATTTTAATTCAGATTAACTTGTGTCTGAACAGGTAGAGCCAGTCTGTGAATTTCCACCCCCACCTTTTCTTATGATAATGAAGATCTGAAGATCATTATTCTTAAGATAATGAAACACTCTGGGCTTGTGTTTCCTACTAGGCAGTTATCAGTAGTGTGATCCTGGGCAACTTATTTACCTCTTTTGAGCCTTCGTGTCCTATTACAACATTGGCTATAGTGAGAAATACATATAATAAAATTTTTAGTATCAATTTGAAATATACTATTGAGTTTCTTTCTTTTTAGCATAATTTGCAGATGCAAGTAACATATAGAAGTTGGAAAGTCTTAGGGGTTTATATATATAAACAAGATATGGACACCACTTCAGTGAGCTTACTGTCTGAAAGGTAAGAGAACAATGATGACTAACAGTTAAGAAAACATATGACAGTCAATTATTTTTTTTAACTATATATAGCTATATAACTATATATAATTTGTCTACCTTTTATCCAAGACTAATAGTTCTGCCTAACGTAATAAGGAATCTCTTTTCTGTGAATAATTTACATAATGATAAAAGATTACTGGATGTGACAAAATGGTAATCAAAGAAGGCGAGTATAAATTAAAAGTAAGGGGACACCTGACTGGCTCAGTCTGTAGAGCATGCAACTCTTGATCCGAGGTTTGTGAGTTCAAGCCCCACGTTGGGTGTAGAGCTTACTGAGAAAAGAAAAAAAGACAAATTAAAAATATGGAGGGCTTGTTGGTGTGTGGAAAAAGCCCAAAGACTTGACATTAACTCAATGTCAAGGACAAAAACCTCATTCTTTGCAGAGTATATTTGTGAGACTCTGGGCAAATGAAATTCTGTTTGGACCTCAGCTTTCCAAAATAATGATAAAAACAAGCTTTTATTGGGTGCTTACTATGTGCCAAGCTCAGTGATAAGGGTTTTCCCTTCATGAAAAAAAATTCCTCATAGCTACTCTAATGATACTATTACTTTCCTTATTTTACATCTAAAAAATAATGAGGCTCAGGAAGGGTAAGTAACCTGCCTAAGATCATACAGCCAGTAAGTACGTTTGCTGTTATTTTCCTGGAGGTGGCATGACTCCAGATTCCCAGCCCCTACTCCAAACAATAGAGAGTTCAAGATTTCTTTTCCTCTAAGTTTCATGTTTCTGAGTGAGGTGAAAATGCAATTGGCTCGAGGATTTTAATAAAAATATTTTGGATATTATGTTGACTTAAGTTTGTGCCCTGGGTATAAACAGTGGAATGTTCAAATCAGAGATCCCTCTTCTGGTTTCTGTACCCTTTGAACTTGAAACCACATTATTGTCAGGATGGGATCTCAACACTGGTAACTTTGCCCTCAGGTACTTTAAACAACAATGTGTTAATTATGCTCATCTGGATTCTCGAAGGCACTAAATTACTCCCATAGGAAAAATTACTTTCTTTTTAAGGTTATTGAATTACTTACTAGTTCTCTGGCACAAAACTCTACTGAATGATACCCAGATGACTTTCCATAGTCACGTCTTGTTATTTTGATCACCATCAAGAATATTTCTTCCTAGACGGTATTTCAGTGATCCTCACAGGAGTCCCATTAGTGTAGGTATTATTAATATTGTCCCTATTTTCAGATGAGTAAACTGAGGCCCAGTTTAACAAAGATGACTAAAGACATAATCCCTCCGTAAGGAAATTCACATTGTGTGAAAATATTTGAGTTGCCACCAGACTTCCAGTCATGCTCACTGCTTTCTCTCCCTCCTTCTCCCCTGACCGCTCATCAATGTTGGCTGCACTAAATGGAATAGGAAGCACAGACATATTTGTCATGCCCTATCTGACAGCTTTTCCACACACGTGAAGGGTGTGTGCAGATGATGTAAACTCCAGATATGCCTGCACACATGAAGTAATGACATAAAGGACATTTACGTGAGAAAGTGAGGAAATGACATTAATAATTTAATGAAAAAATAATTAAAATTCTTCAACTACCTATAGGCAGTGAGTTAAAATGTTTTCATTTTCAACTGGTTGTTTTGGACTTTTTACAAACAGCTAAAGTCTCATGAAAACATAAAATGAGTTTATTACATTTTTTGAAAAATCTCTATCAGACTTCCTTCAGGCTCTAGGCACATGCTAATGATACGGACAAAACTGAATTTGAGCAGAGTTCCCACTAAACAAACGAATGGTGGAGACCAGAAAGTTACATGAAAGACAGCCAACTCTTTCTGCAAAACCACAGCAATACAAAAGCCACAATGGTAAAAATTGCATGCATCTGGGAGGAAGCTATAAACTAGCATGTTATGGGCAAATCAAGGGGCTTCAGAAAGAGAGGAGGGTCAGAGATTAAAAGAACTCAAAGGGTGGAGGCAGAACCCTAAAAGAAACCAAAGGAAAAATAAAAGTAAATTCTAAACAGCTCTCCTTACAAATGACTTTCATATGCATGGTAAGAAGTGAACGGAAAGAAAACAAATACCAAGAGATATAATAGACACATTATGTAACAAGGATTACTAAGGAGAGGCTAAAACCAGAAACAGATTCCGAATCATTCGGAGATGGAAAGTTTATATAAGAGATAGACACAACAAGCTAGGGGGAATTATGCCAACATGGGTCAAGGAGGATAGTGTGTCTGGAGGGAGAAAGAATGTCACATAATAAATAAGTTGGCAGTGGGACAAGATATATTTGGATGGAAATAAAAGATAAAAGGAACATAGGACTAATCAGAGGAAATTATTATAGACCATCTGGGTCAGATAAAAAGGCAGCTCGGAATGTTTATGCAGATAAGGATGCACAAGAAAACCAGTATATTGTGGGGCGGCTATGCTAGTATTGTATTACAGCAGCGTGATGTACTGGTTACATTCCTGGAGAAGACAGTGGATTCAGTTAGAATTTAGTTTTCGAATACATTTTGGAGGCAAGAAACCTAGAAAATGGCAAATAGACAAGGATTCCACCTTTCCGGTCACACCAGCACCCTGTGACCTGCTATAATTCAACACCAAGTTTATCAACCCCTGTCCCATCAATCTCCTCACAGACCTCTTCCTGTTGCAGCTACATCTGCTCCTGCCCCATTCTTCACGTCCAATCAGCTGAGTGCCTTCATACAACTGGTCTATCCCAGCAGCCCCTGGCCACTTGCCTAGTCCGAGGGCTTTGGCCTGGGGGTGCTAGCCAGGCAGTCATGGAGAAAGGGAACAAAAAAGAGCCAACAGTTGGGATTCTGGCTCACTTACCCTTGGATCCTCTAAATGCAGTGACAATAGCATCGAGCAAATTGCATTGTTTTGCAGGCAGTGACAATCCTGTTGTCTTCCTGACTACATGACCATCATTTTGAGGACTTTCACAGCAGGCTGATAGATTTTCATTTCTTGATTTAACCTTCTCTTCTAGGGTCCAAAACCTCTTCTCTAAGTATGTATCATATTGTATTATAGATGAATAGGATTGCATTCCACACAGGACTTGAACTCCCTAAGGACAGAGAATGGGTCTCTCTCATCTTCCACTGGCCAGAGATTAGCATCCTGTCTAGGAATTATGGGTGCTCAGTTACCATGTAGAATGAATAGAATGATTAGGGAGTGACTCAAAGGAATTAGTTTTTAAGTATGGGATTTTAGGCCGTTATATTGGCAGTAGGAAAGCTCATTTGCCAAAACGCTGGCTGGGTGGGAGGGAATAAGAAGGGAATGTACTTACGTGGTGTCCTTCAGTTCATACTGTCTCCTCTGGTCACACGAACCCCAGTCCTGGGCTTGCCTTTCTGATCCAAGAGTTAAAAGTTCAATCTGTGAAGATTGGAAAGCAAAATATCCCCAAATAGATGCTCCTTGTATATTTTTCTTATCACTTCCACAAGAGTGTCAAGATACTTGTGAATCAACTCCTATGGGTCCCTTGTAACATCCAATGGTCTTGCATTGAATTCTGTAACATTCATCTTGGCAAAAATGAGCTTATATATTGCAATGTCCTGCTAACAACATGCTTTTGACTGGTAGTACCCAAAGGGCTAAAATTTTAGGATCACTTAGAGAATTAAAAAATTAAAAAGAAAGAAAAAGAGAAAACCCTAAATTCCTGGTTCCAGCCCTGGCCTTACAGAGTCCAGCTTTCTTTGGGATAATGGAACCTGCATTTTCAATCTTCAAGAGTTTCCGAAGCACAACTTGATCTAGGAGTTACTGTTTTCACCAAATGAATTTCTTAAATAAATAGAAACCACTTATTTGGTTTTAAAATATCCTTAGTTAACTTCTATACGATTTTTAGAGACAACAAAAGTCACATACGATAGTTGGAGTTAGTTTTAGTTTAGGGCAATATGTAATAACCTCTACTCATCGGAACCTTCACCCTCGAAGGAGTAATGAGCCTAATTAGTAACTACAGTTCTTTTAAATGGTAATTTTTTCTCTTATGTGGGCAATTACTGAATAAAATTCATTAATATTTAGCTATATCTTCACTCATCCTGTATAATAATAATGATCTATTAGTTCATCTTTCAATAGTGCCAGTGGGTAGGGAGGATGTGTACAGGGCAGTGTGCTGAACAAATTACCCTCAATAGTAATTGCCAATTCTTTATGTTGTCTGCTTAAGGGATTGCTGGATATGACAGGACTGTGACTGAGGAGAGAGAGAAACAGGGGAGACGGAGCAGGTGCTTCAAGGTTCTGGATATTGAGAAAGGATGAGAAGAATTTGGTCAGTTCTGGAGTTGGTTCCAGCAGAAACGAACTGCTTGCAGTTGAGACACTGTCACTGTATTCTGTGAACAAATAAGTGTGGTACAGAAAGGGGAATGTAAAAAGAAGAAGAAGAAGAAGAAGAAGAAGAAGAAGAAGAAGAAGAAGAAGCAGCAGCAGCAGCAGCAGCAGCAGCAGCAGCAGAAGAAGAAGAAGAAGAAGAAGAAGAAGAAGAAGATTTACAAATGTCCAACTCCAAGGACTTTGTTTCTTCAGGGAAATGGTATGTAGCTATAATATAAGGTAAAATATAGTTGGTGCTATAGCAGAGGTAAATATCAACAGCGTTCTAAAAAGGTAAAATTAGGGGCACCTGGGAGGCTCAGTTGGTTAAGTGTCTGACTTTGGCTCAGGTCATGATCTCACAATTTGTGAGTTCAAGCCCCACGTTGGGCTCTGTGCTGACAGCTCAGAGCCCAAAACCTGCTTCAGATTCTGTGTCTCTTTCTCTCTCTCCCCCTCCCCTGCTCACATACACTCTCTCTCTCTCAAAAATATGTAAACATTTTTTAAAAAGGTAAAATTGGCTTACATGTATACCAAAAAAAACTAATGACATAGACTTGCTCCACCAGATATGAAAACATATAAATCAGTATTTGTAGTACATGTGCAAAAATTAGATGAATAGAAGAGAAAGAGAGTCCAGAAAAAGACTCTAGCATATGTAGTTATTTAGCAAAGAAGGAGATAAAGTAAATCAGTGGTAAAGGGCAAATGGTTCTTAACACATTGGAAAGCAGGTTTGGATCAAAATGAATTAGATCTTTCTCACATATCACCACTATGATCAAATTATTAAAAATTATAATAATGCTAGCAGGGTGAGATGGGTGTTGTTTTAAACAACTAGAACAAATGAGACCAATCTTTCTGGAAAGCATTTTGTAATATGAATTAAAGAGTTTTAAAATTTTGGGGACACCTGGGTGGCTCAGTCGGTTAAGCATCTGACTTTGGCTCAGGTCATGATCTCACAGTGCGTGGGTTTGAGCCCCGCATCGAGCTCTGTGCTGACAGCTAGCTCAGAGCCTGCAGCCTGCTTTGAATTCTGTGTCTCCCTCTCTCTCTGACCCTCCCTTGCTCATACTGTCTCTGTCTCTCAAAAATAAACAAAAAACATTAAAAATTTAAAAAAATTTTTTAAATGTTATAATCCCTTTGATTCAGTAAATCCACTTGTAGTTACACACACACACACACACACACACACACGTATACACATGTATGCATACATACACACAGACATATACACATCTGTAAGAATGTAAAATTTTAGTTAAAATGTATTTATAAAATATCCATTACACTATTACTTATAATAGTAATGAAAGTGGGAAAATAGTGGCTCATTAGGAGATTATTAAGTTAATTATGTTACAAATCATGTTCCTTTCATGGAAGGGAATAGAATGCACTTGTTAAAACACGTTTGTTTGGAGTAATTTACTAGTATGGGAACTTGCTTTTGATATATTAGAGGTAAAATGTAGGGGGCTATCATCTCAATTATATTCATTTTTTATTTTTTTTAAGTTTTAAAAAATGTTTATTTACTCTTGAGAGAGAGAGAGAGAGAGAGAGAGAGAGACAACATAAGCAGGGGAGGGCAGAGAGGGAGGAAGACACAGAATCTGAAGCAGACTCCAGGCTCCAAGCTGTCAGCACAGAGCCGAAGCAAGGCTTGAACTCACAAACCGTGAGATCATGACCTGAGCCGAAGTCAGTTGCTTAAATGACTGAGACACCTAGGCACCCCTCATCTCAATTATATTTAAAACACACAGAAGGACTGAAAATATATATTCCAATATGTTATTTTGGGATAATAGGATTATGGTATGCCTCTCCCTTTTAGTGTATTTCCTTTTCAAATTTTTTACAATCTGCACATTTTAGAGTAGATTCTTTCTTGACCTTCACAGGGAACATATCCTAAAATGGTTAAATCATTTTGCTAAACCTCAAAATGCAAATATCTTCACTTTCTTAGACTTTAGTTTCTCTTTATTACCATCACCAGCACTATCAGACTGCTTTTTTCTCACAAAGAACATTTTGTTACATCACTAGAGTTACTATGTCTTTGACAATGAGAAGAGAACAATAAAGCCACACTGAGCTCTGATTCTGGGTGGTCCGCTAGCTGTAATAGTGGCAACGAATAAATTCCCTCTCTCCTCCGTTCTGAAAGCCCCCTTCCAAGACACCCAATTAATAACAATAATAATGATGGGATTCTTTAGTATGGACAAGTGATAGTCTCTGATTCTCAAATGAAGAGTAAATAAATGCACCTTTAGAAAGTGTTGTTATTTTTCTTGATTGAAGTTAATGTAGTGTTGGCCAGGCAAGCTCCCCAAATAGACTGCAGCCCCTAGTCAACTCCTCTAGAGAAATCGGGGAGACACCAGTTTGCTAGGCTGACTCACCAATAAGCCATTTTGGTCTCACACCATCTTCAAAGCATTCATGATTAAAATTCACATCAGAACAAAATTACCAAATGCCAGGTCACAGAACTTGGGTATTTTCTTTGAGGAAATAAACCTGGGAACAATGAACTATCAGATGCCACAGACTATATTAAAACTAGAGGATGGGGTAGAGTAGTAGAAACAAAGAAAAGAAAGATTAATTTGATGAGGGATAGAATAAGTATAATTTTCATTAAGTATTGACAGGTACAAAATGTAAATTTTTGTATTATTCTGTGGCTGAAAGTAATTATGTCCTCACTTTCCATCTGACCCACAAATTTTTCATCTAATGATAAAACTCTTAATAACTCAGGGTGTGTTTCTGTGCAATGTAAAATATCATGACACATTTAGCAGCTTTAAAAAAATTTAAGTTTGGGGTGCCTGGGTGGCTCAGTCGGTTAAGCGGCCGGCTTTGGCTCAGGTCATGATCTCACAGTTCGTGGGTTTGAGCCCCGTGTCGGGCTCTGTGCTGACAGCTAGCTCAGAGCCTGGAGCTTGCTTCGGATTTTGTGTCTCCCTCTCTCTCTGACCCTCCCCTGCTCACGCTGTCTCTCTCTGTCTCTCAAAAATAAATAAAAGACATAAAAAAATATTTTAAAAAATTTTAAGTTTATTATTTAAGAGAGAGAGAGAGAGAGAGAGAGAGAGAGAGAGAATTCCAAGCAGACTCCACACTGTCAGTGCAGAGCCCAACGTGGGGCTCGAACCCACAAGCTGTGAAATCATGACCTGAGCCAAGATCAAGAGTTAGATGCTTAACTGACTGAGCCGCCCAGATGCCCTGCCTTTAAAAAATTTTAAGTTTATAAAATTTAGCAGCTTAAAATACCATATTTTTAAATTATTGCCCAATCTCTGTGGGTCAGGAGTCTGGGTGCAGTTTAGCTGAGCTTTTAGCCAGGCTGCAGTCAACGTGTTGACCAGGGCTTGGATTTCATTCGGAGGCTCAGTTGGTGATGGATCTACTTCCTAGCTCACTCCAGTTGTTGCCAGGATACATGTCCTTGTGGTTGTAAAACTAAGAACCCCAGATTCTAGCCAGTTGTTGTTTTCAGCTTATTGAAGTTTCTTGCCATGTAGCTCTCTCTGTAAGCTTTTTTACAACATGGTACCTTACTTACTTCTTCAAAGCCAGCAAGGGACAAAGAATGAGTCTGCCAGTGAGATGGAGTCTTCTATAAATAACATAACTACAGGAGTGATATCGCATTGCCTTGGCCATGTTCGATTGGTTAGAAGCAAGTGACACATCCTGCTCACACTCAAGAGACAGACATTGCAAAGGCATTGATATCAGGATGTAAGGACTGCAGGGACCATGTTACAGCCTGTTTGACACACAGGACAACTCAGTGTCTTGGTTCTCTTCAGTCAAATTCTAATTTTTTCGACTTCCATTCTCCCAAGGGTTTTATACACATAGTGTTACGGCTTGAATTGTGTCCTTCCACCCAACTTCATATGCTGAAATTCTATTATTCAATACCTCAATATATGATCTTATTTGGAGTTAGGTTCTATATAGAGATAATCAAGTTAAAATAAAGTCATTAGGTGGTCCCTCATCCAATATGAATAGCGTCTTTATAAAAAAGGAAGATTTGGAGACAAACATACACACAGAGAGAACATTATCTGAAAATGAAGGCAGAAATTCACGGTGACACTTCTTCAAGCCAAGGAAAGCCAACAATTGCCAACAAATTACCAGAAGCTGGGGGAAAGGCAAATGCCCCTTCACAAGTCCCAAAAGGAACCAACACTGTCAACATCTTGACAGATCTCTCAGACCTCTATCTTCTGTAACTGTGAAACAATACATTTTTCTCCTTTAAGCCATCCAGTTTGTGATTCTGTTTCAGTAGCCCTAGCAAAATAATTGTTTTGCAGAAGGGGCCTCTGGGGTCTTATGACATCTCTGGACTTCCCTGAAGTCTAGATTTCTTGTCTGGTCTTTAAATGTCCTTTCTATTGCATCTGCTGTTGATGTATGAGGCCTCACCATGTTCCTATAACTTGCATTATCCACATATTATTTATTGACTAGATTTGCTGGTAGTGTCCATGGAGCCTCTTTCCTCCTCTAGCCCTCTCTTCCCCTTGGAGCATGGAAACATTTGGCTGCAAGCCTGTGCCACTCAGGGGTATCCAGGAATCTCTGAGAATTCCCAAGTCCATTCCTCAACCTTTGCTGCTTTACTGGATCCTTCTCTGAGAAGCTCTCCTTAGGGAGGAGATAAGGTACCAGCTCTCTGCTCTGAGATCTCTTCAAACTTACTTGTGGTAGGCGACATGGTCCCTGAAGGACTGATCCCAGAAAGAATAAGGGACCAGAGGTCTCTCTCACCTCTAAGTTTACTTCTTCCTTTATTTTCCTATCTCTCAGTCCATCCCCACATCCCTAGCTCAGAAAGTATTTTTACATCCTGTCTGTGATCCTATGTTATCATACAACCTTCCCATCTCTTGATTTATGGTACAAACTACATTAAATAAATCCTCCAGGCTTTACTGCTGATATTTTGGAACTCAAAGACAAGATTTTGACTCTTTGTTCCTACTGGGGCAATCAATAAGCTTAGTCAAAAGGTAGAGTTTTAATAATGCAAGTTTGGGGGAATAAAAAGGGATTACTAAGAGGAAAAAAGCATGAGTCAATATGATAATATCATCTCAATATATGTAATGGTTGACAATGACTTATTGAAGAAGTAATTTTTAAAATTGGTGTTAAAAGAATGGGTAGGGTTTTAACACATTATTTAAAAAAGTTTCCCACTCCGAGTCATAGCCACATACTCTTTGCTTACTTTAAATTATTTTTCTCCATAGAATTTATTAGTGCCTAAAATGATATTATTTCTTTATTATCTCTCTTCTAATTAGGTATAAGGCCCATGAGGGACCTCATCTTTCTTTTTCAATGCTATATTCCCCAGTGCCTAGGATAGTATCTGCCATATAACAAATGTTCAATTAATGAATATTGAATGAATGAATAAAAATACAGCAAAAGATAAAATATATTCTAAGGGCAAGAAATACTGTAAATAAACACAGAAGTAGAAAAGTGGTCAGGTAAGAACTGAAATTAATGTAATTTCTTTCTGTTAAACAAAATATGAACCATGTATATGTCACTGCCTTTGTTAAACAATACAAAGATCAAGCAAAAGAACTTAGTTCTAGAGATTACTCACTTCTGGAAGACAACACTGAATCAACTAACACAGTCACATCAAGGCCCTCATCTCCCTGTGGATTAGAATCCAAATCTTTTAACTAGTTACTTGTCTTACAAGATCTTTCTTAAAATCACCTTGTTCAAGCCCTCAAAGCCTAAATTGCTTCTTCCCTAACTTCCCCTCTGAGATGTTACTAAAATTCCAGCAAGGTAGTGTTCTCTTTTCCTAAAGTAAGTCTAATAAACTTAGTTTTGCTTGATCAAAGTTGTATCTGATGGTCTTTTTCAAGAGATAGCCATATAACCTTAGCGAAGCAGGAGCAAATGGAGTATGACTATGAGCATATGAGTCGGGTGGGAGATCATATTTGATTTTGGTAGTAAGACAAGATTAGAAAGATATGTTGAGGTCTGTATTAGTAAGAGTCCAAGCTGAGAAAACAATGGTGGAAGACAGAGTGAGAGAGAGAATGAGAGCACCAGCACGAAGGGGGGTTAGTAACCCACAGTTTAAGGAACTACACGGAGCAGTAGCTGGAACGCTAGAGCTGGGCACAGAAGGATGTAGATGGTGTTACCAGAGCCTAGATGTATAGAGAAGGGCTACGTGGCTTTGCTGGAACTTTAGAGGAGAGGTCTCATGGCTGACATAGTTACTAATGGAGAAGGTGGGGATTGCCAAGAATGAAGCCATTTCTAAGAGAAGGTGCTAGAAGCAGAGACGACGAATGGCTTCTCTAACTTCTTACTTTCTATGTCCTGCCAGTGACCTCTACTGGCAGAATTAACAGGAAGCCAGCCATCAGAGAATCCTGGGATAAACAGTATGCAAACCCTGGAGTTCGGAATTGTAGAGCAGAATAGAGAAAAGTATGTGTGGCTGAAAGATGACAGGTAAATAGCTAGCACAGGGCCAAACTGAGAAATGTAGGCAAGGACTTTGGACCTTTAGAGAGGTAATAAGGGCCTGTAATAAGTGGAATTACATAAACAAAGTCTTGGAAGAGAAGTAAGCTAGCATTCTGCCCCACCCCATCCCACTCAACCAGGTTACTATGAGATTTTTTTTCTCTCTCTACACACATGTATTGGAAAGAACTTAGCTTTCTCCTACCTACCCCTTTAATTGCCTTCATGATCAGAGAAGAAATCTAGGGACTAGGAGTAAGAAATTTGATCATGGCACTGTTCACTGTCAGTGAACATGAGGAAGATCTGTAATGGAACCCAGGAAAGGGAAAGGGAGGGAGAAAAATATCATTTTAACATCATAATGGCCAGGGATTCTAGAAATAGGGTCCGTATCTTTAATAGTAGCCCCATTAATTTCTCATGTTGGTGAAATGATGTCATCTTCAGAAAGTAAAAGAATATTTGTGGTTGCCCATTGAGTTGGTTCTAGATATTTTGGGAGAAAACCAGCTCCAGCCTGGTAAAAGTCCCATCATGTTGCCCTTCTTCCTATCGGTCACATTCGGGAAGTACCTCTTAACTGTACCTTGCATGTTATTACCAAAGCTCTGTGATTAGTTGAATCTCTTTCCCTTTGTCTCTGGAAGAACATGAATTTCTTAGGATGAATCACCTTGTTGACTCTTCTCTTGGTCTCTACCTTTACTTTTATATGTTGGTTGTGACAAAACTGTGCTGTGTTGCATAAGTTGCTTACATTAGACTTATCTGGGAGCTCCAAAATTTGTAAGAGGACCCAGTCTGGGCTTAAGTATGGAGTGGGCATATTCATATCCACCATGCTCTGGGTCTCATTACAAAGTTTCTTCAAATCACGTTACTATGAAGAGCACTAAGTTAAAAAGCTTCTCTCCCAGCACCAGGTTTCTCTTTCAACCACTGAGGGGAGGGGCAGGGTTTTAGATTTTCTTACCACACATATCCTTATATATTAGCTAGAGAGACATGGGAAGTATAGAGGCAGAAAAATGGCCCATCACTCTGCAGGGATTATGAGCATACATGTCCCACTTTCGCAACCACACAAACAACACAGCTGGGTATATAAAGGTTTTCCCAGAGGTCTGGCAGTGATGGGGATAGCGTCATCTAAGCCTAAGAGAAAGACTATTGCTCCCCCTAGAATATTGGCCTCAAGACTCAGAATGTTCCATTAGGATGAAGGGATGGGGACAGCTGATCAGATGAAAAGATCAAGGATTTCCTAGGTCCCAAGTTAGTACCTTCCCTTGGGACAATTTCCAGAGTTGGGGGAATTTCCAGGATTAGAGAAATTTCAGGACAATAGTCCCTCAGAACACAGAAGCCACATTGGGGGGGGGGGTGTGCTAACTTGCATTTATTCATTCAAAGTTAGTATTACATCCCCACTATGAACCATGCACTGTGCTAAACCCCAAGGCAAAGAAAAGAACTTATAGTCAAGCAAGTAGACAAGTCCAAGATAGTGGGATGTGTGCATGTGATGCATGCTACCTGAGGAGTGAAAGTGGTTGTAGAACTGCAATTCATAGTGCTTATATGAGGGAGTACTGTAGATTTTGCCCTGATTTAAAAAACAGTGACCTTCATATGGAATCTCAAGGGACCTTGATTAACCAAAACAATTTTGAAAAAGGACAAAGCTGGGGCATATGGGTGGCTCCATTGGTTAAGTGTCTAACTGTAGCTCAGGTCATGATCTCACTGTTTGTGAGTTCAAGCCCCATGTTGGGCTCTGCGCTGACTGACAGCTCAGAGCCTGGAGCCTGCTTCAGACTTGGTGTCTCCCTCTTTCTCTGTCCCTCCCCTGCCCACACTCTGTCTCTCTCATTCTCAAAAATAAATAAACATTACAAAGAAAAAGAAGAAAAAAGACAAAGCTGGAAGTCTCACACTTCCTATTTTTAAAACATATTACAAACTACCGTAATCAAATGTGTGGCACTGGCATTCAGACAGACATAGACCAATGGAATAGAATAGAAAGCCTCAAAATAAATCGTTACATATGTGGTCAAATGATCTTTGACCAGGGTATCAAGACTACTTAATGGGGGCAGAACAGTCTCTTCAGCAAATAATGCTGGGAAAACTGGATATCCACATATTAATAAAAAAGAAAGAAAGAAATTGGACCCTATTCTACACTATGAATTACAAAATTAACTCAAGATGGTTTAAAGACCCCAAATTATAAAACTCCTAAAAGAAAATACAGGGGTAAGCTTACTGACATTGGACTTGGCAATGATTTCTTGAATATTGTACCAAAAGCACAGGCAACAAAAACAAAAATAGACTAATGAGACTACATCAAACTTAAAAACTTTTGTGCATCAAATGATATAATCAACAGAGTAAAAGGGCAATCTATAATATGAAAGAAAATATTTACAAATCATATATCTGATAAGGGGTTAATATCCACAATATATAAAGAGCTCCTACAATTCAACAACAAAAAACAAATAACCCTGATTGACAAATGAACAAAGAATTTGAATAGACATTTTTTCAGCGATGATATACAAATGGTCAATAAGCATATGAAAAGATGCTCAACATCACTAATAATCAGAGAAGTGCAAATCAAAACCACACTGAGATTTCACCTCACAGCCATTAGGATAGCTGCTATTTAAAAAAAAGGATAAAGAAGAAAAGACAATAACAAGTGTTGGTGAGAAACTGGAACATGTGTGTACTGTTGGTAGAACTATAAAATGGAACAGTATGGTAGTTTCTCAAAAAGTTAAAAAGTTAAACTACCGTATGATCCAGCAATCCCATTTTGAGGTAAATGTTTATTTATTTTGAGAGAGACCACAAGTGAGCAGGGGAAGGGCAGAGAGAAAAGGAGACAGAGAGTCCTAGGCAGGTTCAACACTGTCAGTGCAGACCACAATGTGGGGCTCAAACCCATAAATGTGAGATCATGCTCTGAGCCCAAACCAAGAATCAGACATTTAACTGCCTGAGCCACCCCAGTTGCCCCTCAGCAATCCCCCTTTTGAGTATATTCCCTAAGTAATTGAAAGAAGAGTCTTGAAGACTATTTGCACACTCATGTCGATAGTAGCACTATTCGCAACAGCCAATAACTAGAAGTAATTTAAATGTCCATCAATGGATAAAGAAAATATGGTATATACATATAATAAAATATTGTTCAGCCTTAAAAAAAGGAAATTCTGTCACTTACTACAACATGGAAAAACCTTTAGGACATAATGCTAATTAAAATAAACCAGTGACATAAGACAAATATTATGTGATTCTACAGTATTATATGAGGTATCTCATTCATAGAAACAGGAAGTAGAATGGTAGTTATGAGGTAAGGGATGCAGGGGAGAAAAAGAGAGCTGTTGTTTAATGAGTATAGAGTTTCAGATTTGCAAAATTCTGGAGCTCCATTTCACAACAGTGTGCATATACTTAACACTACTGAACTGTAGATCAGTAAAGTGTAGTTCTTAAAAATGGTTAAGATGGTAAACTTTATGTTATATATTTTTACCATAATGGTGGTAATAATAATAATAATAATAATAATAATAATAATAAACAGTGCCCTTTCCTCCTCTTCATATACTCAGAATAGGCTGTTTTGCCATTCAGATCATCACAAGAGATTTTCTCAACTAGAGAACTCCATGGTAAAAGCTTCTTCCTCCACCTCGGGGCCATCTAATCCAGCCTATTGAAAATCCCTGTTGCTGTGGGTTAAATTGGGACTACACATATACAACGGCTATTCCACTAAGGCAGGCATCTATGGCTCCTATTTAAAAGTTCAAACTTCTTAGAACACTTATAGTAACTTTACTTTAGGAGATAAGTGGGGTTATATAAAGAGTGAACCTGGCAAGGGTGTTGGACCTCATCTGGTCCATTCCCATCACCGTACAATGAGATTTGAGAGACTGAATGACTGAATCAAGATTACATGACTAAAAACAACACTGGTATGCTGTTTAGGGATTCAGAGATGATATACAAACTCAGGAAGGAAGAGAACAGAGTTCTAGTTCTGGGTGTCATGCTCTGGATAGGTCACATCTCTCTCAGCCTTGGTTTTCTCATCTGTTACCTGGGCAGTGGTGGCATGGTATGGGTGACCTAGATGATCGCTGCCCTTTCTGGGACAAAAGTGGCTGATGCGTAATAAGTGCTTGAGTATTTGTCCAACGAATGAGGCAGACATCAACTGCCTCTATCAATTTATTACTATGACATCCATCAATTTATCATTACTCATTTATCAAGAGCATTCTCTTCATCAAATGTTCTCTTTCTCCCCCATTGTGAAATTTTTCCTGTCCGAGTACTCATTCATCTGTTAATGGTTAAACTTAGATGTAGGTAATTATGAAATTACTTGTTTGATTAACCAGCCAAGTAACAACAGACATGCCTTTTAGCAATCTGCTGCTTTAGAAAAGATAATGCAAAGTCCACTCAATACTGATGAGCGGTGAGGGCCACGTGACCTGACACACCTCAATCCTCAACAACTTGTCTTTTTTCTTTATCTCCCCTTTAAGGAGTAGTTCTTGATTACCTAAGGATTTAAAGGAGATTTTCTTCTAAATCCAATCAATCAATCTGTCTGCAAGTATTTATTGAACATCTACCCAGTGTCTTTCTAGGTGGTCTAAGAATAACAGCGCAGTTTAAAACAATGTCCTTCCTCCCTTTTTGGTAAGTCAGCTAGGACTGCTGGGCGCTACAATCCATATGGTCTTCCTCAAGGAGACAAGATTAGGTTTCTTCCTATGGTGCTGGTAGAATTCCAAGGGAGCAAGTCCCAAAGGTTTCTCAATCTTCTGCTGCTGATGTCTCACTGTCAAAACAATTATCATGGTCAAGCTGAGTCTATACAAGGGCATGGATACTTGAGGCTTGATTCATTGGGGCTTATTAATGTAACAACCTGAGCTATTTGGATAGAGAGAAGATACAGGACAATATTACTCGAGCTCTTGAATTTAGTCATGCCTACGGCCAAATTTACCCTTGGACTTTTCCATTTTATTTAAAAGAAAAAAAAAAAAGAAAGGTAGTTCCAGTCCTAACTCCTCCAAAAGTCTTACCTGCTACAAAAACCTACAGAGAAACTAAATCTCTAGGCTCTAGGAATCTTAATCTGTGTATATGAAATATTAGATTGACTCCAACCATTCATGCTTCTGTCTACTTTGAAACTAATTGAATGCCTGACAAAGGGAATCACTGTATATCAGTGTATATGTTCTGCCAGCGGCCACTTGAGGATGGATTGACCCGTGTGAGTCAGTTACAATATAAAGGGAATGGTCCCAAAAACTGAGTTATAGTCCCCCAAATATTCTTGCACAAACTATCTCATTGCAGTATAGCTACATTTCTAGATTTCCATGAATAATAGGGTAAATGTAAGATGCTGGGGTAGAGGGAAGTGGAAGGTGGCTGTCTTCCTTTGGGTTTCTCATAAAGATTTGCGTGCAAGTGGTTTGTTTGGGAGGCAATCTGAGGAAATCCTGATAGAGGCATGGGAAAGTGAGACAGAGAAAGGAAGGACGCTAATAAAGGGTACGTTCGGAAGCAGTTACTGCTGTGGGCAGCTGGTGCTCACTCCCTTGGAGAACTTGGGCGACAGCGTAGAACATACTTTAGGGTTACCCACCCACTCATTTGTTACTGCAGGTAACCCAGCCTATTCTAATAGAGATACAAAGAGCAATATTTGCTCCTTTTTAAAAAATGCAAGTCAATAAAATTCCACATGGGCTATGAAATACTTCTGAGGTCGTAATTTTATGATTTTTGTCTTTTGTTTTTGTTTTTTGAGTGAGAGAGAGAAGGGGGGAGGGGCAGAGACAGAGTGGGGCAGAGGATCTAATGTGGGCTCTGTGCTGACAGGTGACAGTGACAAGCCCAACGTGGGGCTTGAACTTATGAACTGTGAACTGCGAGATCATGACCTGAGCCAAAGTCTTTTGCTCAACTGACTGAGCCACCCAGGTGCCCCTGATGTTCCAATTTTAAATGGTGACCGTGCTCCAGAGGCTGCCCTAGGTCAGCATCTCCAAAATCCTTTCTGCTTACACAGTTAAGTTGGGAAATATGGGGGGGCAGCTCTCTTCTAAGAGCTTCAGGTTTTCCCCTACCATGTGGTTTCAAGTGGTTTTACCCTAGTGAATTGATTTGAAAGAAAACCTTTTCCTGTGGGTAGTTTTCTGGGACCCTCTAAACCTATATGCCTGGATAATAGGCTCTTGGCTCCAAATCACAAAACATTCCTAAAAGATTTTTCCCCCCGAGACTATTTCCATTCCTTTAACTTTTATTCTTTCACTAATAACCTAAAATGCTCAAACCAGGGAGCTAGGCTAGACCACAGATAAAACAGTGTTGGCCCATGGATCCCATCTGGATTAGCTGCCAGCATTTAATCAGTTACTGATATTTCATTAGTTGCCTGGGGCTCCCCCATCAAATTAGTTGTCAACATTTGAAAAGCATGAGATTTTTACCACCAAAAAAAGTATGAAATCCGAAATCTGGATTTTCTGCTTTTCTTGAAACATTGGGTCTTACAGGGCAAAGGCTGGTCAGCAATGCAGCAACTACAACTTTTTGGCAATTCATGCATTCTCTCAGTTGGCAATGCTCCCCACCCTGGCCATTCCACTTAGTTCTGTGACTGGAAAAGTCTTTGAAAAGAGCATATTTCTGGGAGGCCATTTAGAACATCAACATCATGGAACATACATAAAGAATACAAGCGATTTCCACCACAGTGATTTTAACCCCAGAGTTCTGGGAGAATTATGGGACAGATACAGACTTACTTCTCCGTGCCTGGATTTGAATTGACAGGCAGTATATTCCCAGTTCAACGGGACCTGGACCATGGATCCAAGACTAGCTATAACTTTGGGGGAAGAGAGTTCTATCAGTCAGTCTCTGAGATGTGTTACTAAAATCTCACAGCCTGAAAAGTCAGCAGGGACAAGAAAATAGCGTCAGCAACCTCAAAGAAGTTTCTCTCTAGGTAAACTATAATGCTACATAACATTCACTGAGCATTTACAGTGTGCTAAGCATGGCTCTGAGTGATTTATGAGAATTTTCATATTTAAAACACATAGAACTTTTTTTTAATTTTTAAATTTTTTTTATTTATTTTTGAGAAACAGAGAGAGACAGTGTGAGCAGGGAGGGTCAGAGAGAGAGGGAGATACAGAATCCGAAAATAGACTCCAGGCTCTGAGCTGTCAACACAGAGCCCAAAGTGGGGCTTGAACCCATGAACCGTGAGATCATGACCTGAGCCAAAGCTGGACAATTAACTGAGTGAGCCACCCAGGCGCCCCTAAAACACACAGAACGTAATGAGCAATTCTTGTTCCTGATTTACACATGAAAACACGGAAGCTCAGAGAAGTAAAGTAACTTGCCCGGGTCACCTAGATACTGAGTTGTGGAGTCAAGGTTTAAATATAAACTAGTTGGATGGCAGAGGCTACTGCTGCCCTTACACTACCGCCTCTAGCCTTGTCATCTATCCTCAACTCTACAGCCTGGCACCATTTCTGAAATCATCTGGTGCTCTTAAATCCCCCAAAATGTTGATGAGATTAGTTTTTAGGATGAAAACTGCCAGAACATGGAAAATATGTGACTGATGTTCGATTCAAGGCTCAGTGAACATTAAGATACAATGATCAGAACCAATCCTGCAACAAAAGTTAGCAGGGGAGCATTGCAGGGTGAAATCCCAGCTCGATACTTCCTAGCTGTGTGTCCTTAGGCAAGTGAGGCTCACTTTGCGACTCTGAAAAACCGGGATGGTGTGACCTGTCTCTTAAGGTCATTGTGAGGGATAAGTGGGGGAGCATATGCAGGTACCTGGTAGGCGATGGGCAGTCTAGAAATGCTAAATGCATCCCTTGTGCTGTCCAACAGTTAAAAATTGTAATTTTGATACTAAAAGTTATATTTGGTGTTATATGTGTTTTTCTCTTGGACAAACTACCTGCTGGAGTTCTAAATTGTCACTGAGTCTCAACCTGTTTCACAGAATGCTTTTGGATAGCTGACGGGGCTCCTACCAACCTCTGCCAGTGGATTTCCAGGCAGTGGCATGGATGGTGAATTATCCTCCTTAATCCCTTTATTTGAGGGACAACGCCTTGTCACGGCACATTCGACTTGACATGTGGATACATGGAGTGAGATGAGAGAGATTGGGCTGTCTCTAAAACCACTCACGCTTTAAGCAATAGGATCTGATTTGGGCTTCGATTCTGTCCTGTTCGTTCACACTGGGAATGTTCAGTGGTGCATATCTCTCAGTCTTCTTAGGCTCCAGGCTGCCTGAAGATTCACCACAGGGGTTTGCTCAATGCTATCAATTTGCCAGTACTTGCTTCTTAAGTTTTCTGAAGGCCAAGCTCAGCAATTTCCATTTTTTTTTCTCTTGCAAGCAATGATCAAGCTTAAACTGAACAGTCATCTAACTGTTCATTTGTCCTAAATCCACCTTTCACTGACAGTCCATGAAACTGTCATTTTAGATGTAGAGAGAACTAAGTCTGTCTAACCACTGTGCCTCTTACCTTCCTACTAACTTGGTGATATCCAGAGTAGGACCCGGTCTAGAGCGCTTAGTCTAGAGTTCTTGTGATTAAGGTCTGCTGATGAAACGGAAACACTAATATTTTGCTTCTGAAAGTGAAAGCAAGAGGTGACCATCTCCTTACCTCTACCTGTAACCCCCTCTAAACCCATTATCTCTTAACTGGACTCCCTACATCCAGTCTTACCTTTCCTACTACCCTCTCCCCGCACAGAAGCCAGAGGAACAATTCAAACATCAGGTAGGTCAAGGCATTGCTCGGTTCAAATCCCTGCAGTGCCTCTCCCTCTGATTCAGGGTATGAGAAAGTAAAGCTTCTTGCAGTGACCGACGGTGAACCTACATGCTCTTCTCCCCACCCTCCACACACATTTTTGTACCAAACACGATGGGACATGTCCCCTGGACAACATGCTCCTAGCCTCAAGGTCTGACTAGCTGTTCCCTTTTCCGTATTTGCCTGGCTCACTCCCTCATCTCCTACGAACTTGACTCAGATGTCACCTCCGTGAGGCCTACCCTGACCACCCATATTAACGGGCCAAAACCTTTCTCAGCACGACGCTGTTTTATTTCTCTCCGTGGCACTTACCACCATCTGTGTTAGTCTTTGCAGCCGGGCACCACAAAATACCACAGCCTGGGCGGCTTAAACCACAGAAACTTATTTCCTCACAGTTCTGTAGGCTATTAGTTTGTGATCAAGTTGCCAACACATCCTGTTTCTGAGGAATCTCTCTTCCCGGCTGGTGGACAGTTGTCTTGTCTCTATGTCCTCACAGGGCCTTTCCTCACACTTGCCCATGAATGCCAGGCAGGGCGGACAGAGTGCAAGTGCTCTCGTGTCTCTTCCAGGGACACCAGTCCTACCAGATCAGGGCCATACATGTAGGATGTCATGTAACCTATTACTTCCCTAGATGCCCCATCTCCAAATTTAGCCACACTGGTGATTGGAACTTCAACATGTGAATTTGGGGGGACACAAGCATTTAGTCTATAATACAATCTGATATTCTATATTGACTCATGTTTATTGTCTATCTTCTTCCACAAGAATGAGGGTAGGGAGTTTTGTCTGCTCTGTTTACTGCCTACAGAGGTGCCTGATACACAGTGGGTGCTCCTTAAATGTTTGTTAAATGAATGAATAAAATACCTAGTCCATATTTGGTAGGCAGCCTCTAAAATGGCTCTCCACAATTCCTGGCACCTGGCTAAGCCAGTCCTGATCTGCAGAAACTATAAGTAATGTTGCCATCTTAAGCTGCATGGGGTACCTGTGTGGTCAGTCAGTTAAGCGTCCGGCTTTGGCTCAGGTCATGGTCTCACAATTTGTAGGTTCGAGCCCCGTGTCGGGCTCTGTGCTGACAGCTAGCTCAGAGCCTAGAGCCTGCTTCAGATTCTGTGTCTCCCTCTCTCTCTGACCCTCCCCTGCTTGCGCTGTCTCTGTCTCTCAAAAATAAATAAAAACCATTAAAAAAAAGTCCAATTAGAGAGTCTGCTTTCTCCCACCTACCCAAAGGAGTAGGATTGCTGAGTGGTTTAGTGCAGTAGCCTTTTTAAAAAAAAGTTTATTTATTTATTTGGAGAGACAGAGTGCAAGTGGGGAGGAGCAGATTGAGAGAGGGAGACAGAGAATACCAACCAGGCTCTGCACTGTCAGCACAGAGCCTGATGTGGGGCTTGAACTCATGAACAATGAGATCATGACCTGAGTGGAAACCAAGAATTGGATGCTCAACTAATTGAGCCACCCAGGTTCACCACACCAGTACAGTGGACTTTAAACTCTTTTGACTATGATCCACCATGAGAAACAATTTTGTATCAAGAACACATATACATATATATATCTATGTTTAATTAAAATAAATGTATCACAAATCAATACTTATTCTTTATGTAAGATGTCCTTTATATTTTCCATTTTATTTCATGTTATTACAAAGTGCTGGTTTTCCCCCACTGAACTGATCTTTCTAACAGTTCTGCTCAGTGGTTGTGACCTGCTGGGTGAGAGCACGCCCGGTCAGGAGCTTGGTGTGAGGTCAGGCCAAACTGTCTTCTTGTCTGGGCTCTGACTCCTGCTATCTCTGGAGTCTTGGACTAGGGACCTGACTTGTCCGAGCCTCAGTCTTCTCAGTGGAGATGGGGAGATAATGGGGCTGGGGGATTGTGTACATGAGAAAGTCCATGTAAAGTGCTATGTGTTCGGCACAACAACCAAAATCAGAGATGCTTTTCTCCCGCTTGAATATTAAATTAGTTTTCTGGTCCTTTGACTGGGTGAGACACCCCCAAACGAACCTCCCAGCAGAGGGCTGACAAAGTCTGTGGAAGCATTGTTCCTTTTCTGAGGTTTAGATAGGAGTGTGTCAGCAAACCAAAAAGGCTGTGTATCAACTGGCTCAGAACGCCCGCAGCCTGTAAACAGCCGCTCTTTGCCAAAAGGGCTTAAGGAACCTCCCTTCCTTTCATTCAACCCCACAGCTATTACATTTGCCAATCACGGAATTCTGAGGGAAGGTGAATGTTTAATTCAAAAAGCAAACCGTACTTAGATTCAGCTAGATCAGTACTTTTCTCTACCCCACCCTCTTTTTGGGAAGGAAAACTTGGTCTTGCCATCCAGAGTCTTGCCCATTTTTCTCCCCAATTGCTTCTACTTCTTTCTCAGCCTCAGATTACTACCTTAAAGTCCCTCTCTTTCCAGAAAGGTCTAGTGGCACTTTTTAGGGGTGAGTAAGCCTGGATAAAAAAGGAATTGCATTCAAAATTGCCCCATAGCCGCCTTTCCTTCTAGTCCTTTAAAAGCACTCAAGGCCTTGATTTCAAGTCCCCATGGCTCTCTGAGAATGCTTTGTTGCACACAATTTTCGCTCTCAATTACAGGGACCACAACCTCCACCCAGAGTTCAAAGGAAGAGGCAGAAGAAACTCAATCAGCTGCAGCTCGTTTGCTGCCAAACTCACTTGGCACCTTCCCTTTACAATCAATCCTACTTCAGGCTCTCCGGAGATGGGGCTGCAGCCCGAGATCTCTGCTTGCTCAGAAACAACAGCCAGCCCCCCTCCTCTTGGTGACTTCTTATCCGATTCCCCAAATCTGATCAAAGTGTCCTCCCAACAAATCATTTCATTACCACCAACTCTAGCCCAGAGAGTGAAAATGTTTTCTAGAAAGTGAACTCTTTCTGCAGAGCTTCCATACCTTAGCTGTGGGAACCCGGACAAGGAAGGGAGTTAGCTGCCCCTTCTTGGGGACCGTTGCTTGAAACAGGACACCTTCCTTCTTTTCCTGCTACTTGGTGGGACAGCTTCAAGAATCCTACAGTTTTATAATCCTACAGTTATAAGGCTGGGGAAGGATTTAGTTTTTTCTCCTTTTAATCTCCTGCTCTCTTCCTGGGATAAGAGGAACAGTAATATTCCCTTGGGTATCTTGATGCCATAGGAACTTGTCTGTCTTCTCAGATAGAAATGATTCATCCTGTATAGATTCTTGTGTGGCCTCGCTGGGTTTTGGGGAAATCTCATAAGAAAATGTATCTTTACATGATACAGAATTGGGCTTCTCTATCAGCCAGTGAGTGACCTTGAGCCAATCACCTTTTATAGGCCTCCATGTCCTCATAATGCAAAGTGATTAGGTAGAACCTCATGGCAACTCAAATTACTTGGTAATGGCTGCCAGGGGCCTTGTGCAGAAAACATTTGTTGGGTTACATTTAGGCTTAATAATTGATTAGTGATGTCTGCCATGGATGGAGCCTAAGGGGAGTTATATCATTCATCTTATATGCTATTCCTAAGCGAAATGCTCCACCAGTTATTCCCAATTCTGGATTTCCTTGATTCTATAATCTTGAATGGCTACTATTGAGATCTATTTCAATTTAATCTCACTGATTTTATATTTTTGCCTTTCTGCCAATGGGAATGGAGGGAAAAAAAATTGATCCTTCAATCGATGTTGCCCTTTGAGTAATGAAGACCTAGAAATCTGGTCTACTGCTGCTCTTTGAACCAAAACATTCAAATTAGTTACAGAAACTGGAAAAGCTGGATTCTTTTGTTAAAACATAGCCCTGTTTTCCTTGTCCTAAAATGGAGAAAATAATACTTATCTCCTTTTTAGCTCACTAGGGCGTTATGGACAAAATTCTGACTTAAAGAATGACCTTAAAATATTATTTAGTAAAATATTAAATTAGAAAACAATTTAAAGATTCTCATTTGAAATGAGGACAATGGATAAACTAAAATTAAAGAAAGTGACAAAACATATTTTTGTATATTATCAAAAGAATGAAAATAATAGTAACATGGACCATGGACATTTTTTGGTTTCAATGATGTGTATTAAGAAGAATGGTTCAGAGGATTAACCACCTAAATAGAAATAAAATAAACATTCATCTACCAAAAATGGTAGGGAAAAGGTGCACATTCAGTTCAACTGAGAGTTAATATTCATGCCATGCATGAATTACTAATTTTCAAAAATCTAGAATATGTGAAGATAAGCCCCATAACCTCTATTCAGAATAACATTTAATCTTGCTTTGATGGTTTGAAGATACTCCAAAGTTTGTAGTGCTTCTGGGCCATAGAGTCAAACACCAGTGATCTTACTTTCTAACAGATGGTGTGGATTGTTGGACTGAATCTTTTTTGACTCTGTTACCTTGATACAGAGTAATAAGGGATATTTTGCCATTTTTTCAAAAACTATTACTGATTTGAAGTTACTTAGATTTCTTATGACAAGTTTATTGTACCTTTTATTAATAGAATGTTCACATCCTCAATTCAACTTTTTTTCTGGGACTGTCCCATTACATAGATTTAGAACTGTATCATGTCAAAACAGTAAGTGCACATGACATTGCCTTCATGTGGACAAGATATTTTCTCCATTTCCCTTCACTAAAAAAATGACCCCTCAAGCATGAGTATTCTCTAGGTGTGGAAGCGAGGACTGAGGCGGATTTAGGTTTATGGGGATAGAAGATGGGAGCTTTCCCCAGTGGCATCTCATCTGTCACACAATTCACTGGCTGCCTCTATTGACATCTTTGGTCCAGGCCCTTCTGTGAGCTCCAGAATCTCACATCCGCTGCTCGATGATTTCATGTAACTTATTAATTTATAAGCGTGGCACGTGCCAGAAATTAGGGGTGCCGAGATACATAAAATAATGGCTGAGATGGACATATTATTAGATAATTAAACTTATTGGTATGGAAGAGGTAATTAAACACACACTATGGTAGGGAGCACAGAGGAGTGATACCCAGTCTGCATAGACTCCAATTATTACAAATATGTCTCAACTTGACCTCATTAAATCTGTCCCCACCCAAACTCCTACTTCAAGAAACTGAAAGCAGATGACATGCAGGCTGTGGGGGCCTGACAGGACTTGTGAGAACAAGTCCACCCTGTACTCTGGAGGTTGTTGCAAGGCAACCCTGTACTATAAAGTCCCTGCAGAGCCCTCAGAAAGCCAGGTGAGGTGGGAAAGCCCTAGAATGAAGTTCAGAAAAACTGTACTTTTTGTTCTGATTCTACCTCTGTATAACCTTAGGGCACATCGCTTCAACTCTTTGTTCTCTGTAAAATGAGCACTTGGAAGGAAGAAGTGGGGGATGGGCACTCACAAAATAAGAGTCTCTGAGGCAGATGTTGGCAGTGTCAGGGGACCTTCACTCGAAGACATCTGGCAGCCAGGCCTTAGCTTTCGTGATACGTTGGCATGTACTACGCCAGTGGCTTACAGCTTAGCTTGTGTGTTAAAGTCAGCTGGGCAGTTTTGAAGCTACACCCGTGGCCAGGGTGAAACCAGCACAATTAAATCAAACCCTTTGGGGCTTGAGAAACACTGCTCTAGCCTGATGTGAGTGAACACTGAATACCGGACTTTGGATTTCGTGTCCACCAAGCAATCTTCTGGTTAATATTTGGCTTCCTACACAGATTTAACAGGGAGAAAAATGTGCTGGTTAAGATGACTATTTCTGGTCCTGTGACATTTATAAATCTCTATGAATTCATGAATTGGCCTTCTCTTTTCACTACATCCATCCTATGAATGGCGTTAATATGAATCAGCTCCTGACAGCTTGGCCCGCTGTCAGGGTGGGGACGCATCCTGTGTCTAAGCTGGCCAGGCTGGGGTCAGAAAGCTCGTCCTTGGAGATCTCACCAGCTAATGAATGCCAAAAATCCAGGCCCCCCAGGAGGTGGGCTGCTATCCGTTCCCATGAGAAAAGTGTGTGTGACCATGAATTGCTTTGTGTGGGCAAAGCTAGTGAATGTGCATCGCCCTTCCCATACCTTAAGGCAGGATTTCTTGTTTTGTTCTTGTTCTTTATATAAACAACTTTTGATTTAAAAAGGAAGGCAGACTTGGACTACCTATTATATACAAGAGTCTTCTCTAGCAATCATCATCTATTATTGGTTTTAGTGTTCCTAGTATTTTATTTAGTAAGAAGATTTTTACTCCTATAAGGAGTGATTTTCTCCAGAATGTCTCTATGTCCTTTTACAGTGTTTTCTAGTAAACCCTGTATTAAGAGAAAGAAAGAAAGGGAGGCAGGGAGGAAAAGGAAGGAAGAAGCTACTTGTTCTGAACCTGGCCACCCACTGTCCTATCTAGTCAAATAAAATTCATTAAGTGCAGCTGTATTTTTTAAAGGCCATGATTCACATAATTCTCAGGGACAGATATATCTGGGTAAATTGTGTCCCAAGATAAAATTCAAACTTCTCGTTATTCTCAGAATCTGTTCTTGCCCATGAGTAGCCAGAGCTTGAGCAGCTTTTTCCTTCCAGATGATGAAGTTATCTTTTTCTTAAATTATGATAAAATATACATAAACTTTGCCTTTTAGACCACCTTTAAGTGTTCTATTCAGTAGCGTTAGGGATATTCACAGTGTTGTGTAACCATCGTCACCATCCATCTCCAAATGTTTTCATCTTTCTCAACTGAAACTCTGACCAATTAAACAATAACGTCCCATCCCTGTCTCCCCCTGCCCCCAGTCAACCACCATTCTACTTTCTGTCTCCACGTATTTGACTAGCCTTATTACTTCATACAAGTGGAATCATATAATATTTGTCATTTTGTGACTAGTTTATTTCACTTACCATAATGTCTTCAAGGTTCATCCATGTTGTAGCATGTGTCAGAATGTTTTTCCTTTTTTGGGGCTAAATAAATTCAGTATGTGTGTGTGTGTGTATCATATTTTGTTTATCTACCTACCTACCTACCTACCTACCTACCTACCTCCTGTTCTACCTAATTTTGTTATTGTGAATAATGCTGTTATGATCATTGGTGTAAAAAAAAATCTTAGTCCCTGCTCTCAATTCTTTTGGGTATATACCCAGAAGTGGAAATTCTGGGTCATACAGTAATTATATGTTAAATTTTTTTCGAAACTGTCATACAGTTTCTCAACAATGGCTGCACCGTTTCACATTCCCATCAGCAATACACAAGTATTCCAGTTTCTCCACATACTGACACTTCTTATTTCCTGTTGTTGTTAACAGCTATTCTAATGGGCATGAAGTGCCATGTCATTGTGGTTTTGATTTGCATTTCCCCAATAATTAATGATGTTGAACATTTTTTTCATATGTTTATTAGCTATTTGTATATCTTCTTTGGAAAAATGTCTATTCAGGTCTTTTGCCCATTTTTTAATCAGGTTATTTGCTTTCCTATTGTTAAGTTGTAGGTCTTCTTTATATATTCTCATTGTCAATCCCTTATTAGATACATGATTTACAAATATTTTCTCTCATTCTTGTGAGTTTTCTTTTCACTGTATTGATAGTGTTCTTTGACATATGATAGTTTTTAAAATTTTGATGAAGTCTAATTTATCTATTTTTTCTTTTGTTGCCTACGCTTTTGGTGTCATAGGCAAGAAATCATAACTAAATCCAATGCCATGAAAAGTTTTAGCTTTTTAAAAAATGTTGATTTATTTTTAGGAGAGAGAGAGCGGGGGAAGGGCAGAGAGAGATATTAGGAGACAGAGGATCTTAAATGGGCTCTGTGCTGATAGCAGAGAGCTGGAACTCACAACCTGCAAGATCATGACCTGAGCTGAAGTTGGAGGCTTAACTGACCGAGCCACCCAGGCACCCCACAGTTTTAGCTTTTATATTTAGATCTTAAATCCATCTTGGGCTAATTTTTATATATGGCATAAGGTATGGGTCCAACTTCATTCTTTTGCAAGTGGATATCCAGTTTTCCCACCACCATTTTGGAAAGACTGCCCTTCTCCATTGAATGGTGCCCTTGTTGAAAATCATTGCATCATTGTGCAAGGATGTTTTTCTGAGCTCTCTGTTCTATTGGTTTATATGTTTGCCTTTATGTCAGTATCATAGTTGTTTTTTAAGATTTTTTAAAAGTTTATTTATTTTGAGAGAGAGCGTGCGAGCGCACATGCACAAGCAGGGGAGGGGCAGAGAGAGAGAAGGAGAGAGAAAATTCCAAGGACTGCCAGTGGGGCTTGAACTCATAAACTATGCAATCATGATCTGAGCTATAATCGAGTCTGATGCCTAACTGACTGAATAACCCAGTATCATAGTTTTGATCATTGTAGCTTTGTAGTAAAATTTTGAAATCAGAAAGTGTGAGACCTTCAATGTTCTTTCTTTTTTTTTACTAAGATTGTTTTGGCTATTTGGAGTCCCTTGAAATTCCATATGAATTTTAGACTGGATTTTTCCATTTTTGAAAAAAAATGTTATTAGGATTTTGACAGAGATTGCATTAGATCTATAGATTGCTTTGGGTAGAATGGACATCTTAGGGATATTAAGTCTTTCAATTCATGAACACGGATGTCTTTCCATTTATTGCTGTCTTCTTTAATTCCTTTTAGTAATGTTTTTTAGTTTTTAGTGTACAAGTCTTTTTCCTTCGTGGTTAAGTTTATTTCTACATACTTTCTTCCTAAAATATCTGTCTGGGTTGGACCAAGGGAGCAGTCTCACGGTTGGAATGGAAGAGAACAGCTACCATGATGCAAACCAGGGAAGTCAGGAGGAGGAATACTATAAGCATTAGAGGTAGAAGTTCTTATGTTAACTGCTTGTTCCCAGAAAAGTCACCGGCTTGAGACTAGGGTGTTCTTGATATCACACATGTATGATACATGACAGCAACTGTTGGTCAAATGTGTTAATACCTGGTGCCCCTGGTGATAGAGAATGAGATACACAATTGATCTTGACTAAGTTGCTAGATGGTTCTTTAAGTACAAGCTATTATTTGATACAGCAGGTGCCTGTGACTGTCAGGTGGGATCTGTTCTGGAAGCTAGCCTTTACTCCTACTAGAGAGGAGTGAGATTACACAGGTTTTTCATGTGTGGATACTTTAGTGGCTTTATTTATTTATTTATTTACTTTTGCAATTAAGATACCAAACTTTTCAGGGATGCCTGATTAGATTTGCAGAGGGAAGAATCCACTGTTATTACCTTTTCATGTCTTGTACTTAATATGCCCCCTGTAGCAAAGCTCCCCTGCCACATATTATGGGTCAAAATATGAATTATGAGTCCCCAGATGAAAGTTGGGGTGTGTAACTGTGTCACGGTCCATTTCCAACCTGTAGGTCTAATCTCCAAGGAGGCAGCTGAAAAAATGTCCTTATGGATTTCAATAAAATACAGTGTTGATTTTTTTTCCTCTTAGAGCTGACAGCAACTAAAGATTACATTGAAACCTCAAAGGAAGAGAGCAGTAAGAAACAGGCAGACAGTTCCTCAGCAGGCACCTGACAGGACTTGGAAGTTCTGATTTATTTTCATAGCAATGGTGATGGGGTAGGAGGAGGGGAGAGAGAAGTCATTAAGCATAGATTCAAAAGAGACCTTGGGAATGATACTCCTCATAGGTAGCTTTAAATCTGACTTATGTCTATCACTCTATTCCTAGGCAACACTGTTACTGTTACCCATCTTATAAATAATACCAATGAAAAGCTAATAAATACCGATTGCCAGCTTCCCTGGCAAAAAGATGTCAGTTTCATTTGGTCTTATCTGCATAATGAAAACTGCAAAATGATTAACTCACATGACATCTTTCCATTTCTGTGGATAAAAAATAGTATTGTCACCACACTGACTATATTTTAAAGAGTAAGAAATGATGGATGGACTGATTAATACTGAATATTGGATCCAGTAACATAGCATCTACTGTTACAAAAGGACAGCTACTTGTGTATGTATATGTGTCTTGGTTGTAAGTTTCTTGGGGTTTGGACCCTTTCTTCACTCATCTCTATACAGCAGGACCTGTAAAGAGTAAGCACTAAATAAACTTATTTATTCAACAATCTTTTTTTTTTTTTCTGAGGCCCACTATATACCAGATGTTAAGACAGAGATGAATAAGACAAATCTTTATCCTGGAGAAGCTCTGAGTTAGGGCAGGAGACAAGTATCTATAACAGATACCAACAACAGAAATGCAGCTCTGGTCATATATACTATACTAGAGAGCTGGTGTTGATGAATACAGGTAGAATATAAGGTAAGATTAATGCAGCTTAGTTTATAGTTCTTTGTGTTTGGAGGTGAGGGTGATGGGTAAAGGTCAGATCTGTGTCTTCCACTGGCAAACCAAATTAGAAACCTCATCGTGTCCTTGCTGTCCCTGAAATAAGTTTAGAAAGAAAGGCCAACTGAGCTGTTCAGCTTTACAGGCTGTGGGAAACATTGGGGGAAGTCTTGTCCTGACCTCTCAGATCTTCCCACACTTGGCTGGAAGACTGTTAAGAGATAGATCCCTGGCTCCACCGGCTTGCTTTGAAAAGTTTTGCTCCTGGCTATTGTGCCAGCTTGCTAGGTAAAGATGTCTCCTGCTAAAAATAGGAGCAGGAGGAAGCGGTTCAAAAGCAGGAGGCAGAAAAGGGCTGAAGGAGATGTCACTCTTAAGTGAGCCAAGGGAGAGGAGGAAGGGAAGGGACTGAGGGAGGGAAGGAGGAAGGGAAGCAACTACCTTTTGTTTATATGTTTTTTTCTCTGGTAGGAATTTCCTTGTGCTGTTATTTCACTGAATCACCTTAACAACATTGCTAGGCATATACACTATTACTTCCTATTTTACATAGCCTCATTCAGTACATATTTATCCTCTTTTCCGTGAGGCGCTGTGGGAGGCCAGCACTGCGCTCAAGGCTACTCCTTCCCAGCTAGTTTCCCACACACACATCTAGGTTGGATGGTGGATCCTATCCTCTGATGCTACAGGGCCATCAGGCTCAGTAAAGTGTCCCCATAATGACCGAGAATGCATTCGCTTGCATCTCCAAGGCAGCTTGCCCAGGAGGAGTGGGGGGAGCAGAAAGTTCAGGCTCCCTGGAGTGAAGACTTTCTCTCCCGCTTGTGAAATTGCCCTGATTACAGCCACTAAGCAGATTTACAACCTACTGAAGCCTGGCTCTTGCATATCCATGGAGAGGCATATGAAAAGGAATGGAAGTTAAACAGATTCTATGAGATTTTATGATTTCATTTTCATTTCAAAGCTTTGTTATCAGTCGAGTAGGGGGAGGAGCAGCAGCCCCCAGGGACCCCCTCCTTCCCCGGTCCTCCAGCACACAGGAATTCCTCCAGCATGCAGGAAGTTAAGAGGAGAGGGGTCTGGACCCCAGAGAACTGGGAGGGGTTTACTTTAGGATTTTCTTTTGGAAACTGAATTAAAAAGACAAACAAAACACAAATTAACTCAAAAGGTCTTTCCAGAACAATGAATTGTATTAGGTACTGGAAATGAGTGGCCATGAGGATAGACAGGGTGGTTATAAAGGCATTCATAAAGAGTTTAGGACTGTTGTCGAATATGCTAGTGGGTAAGATTCTGGGTTCAAACATGAAACAGATCTGGCTATGAGTTCTAGTTCTGATACTTCACTGGAAAAGTTTGTGTGACCCATTTCACTTCTCTGAACCTGCTTCTCACGGCAATGGGCACAACACACATCACGGAGGATGCTGTTTGTGTCTAACGTAAATACCTCTGAAGGGGATCACTGTGTGCTTAAGGACATTTTTCCATCATACTTTGGATAAAAAAGTATAAACAAGTCCAGAGGCCCTGACACTTCCAACTAATATAGGCCACAGCCATTCCCAATAGCCTTCCTCTCACACCCTGCTCTTTCTTTTAATAGAATTATCATTCATTGTCATTATACAGATGCTGGCTTCCTCTCTTAGTTACTCTTTGCCTTCTTTACAAAAATGCAATCTTGAGGAGAGCAGGAACCACTTCTAATTTTGTTCTTTATGCTCACAAATGCCTAGATATTAGGTGCTTAATAAATACTTTTTGAATGGATTAATGAATGAATGATGGATGAATGGAAAGTGTCCAGCACACAGTAGGCAGTCAATAGATGGTATTCCTGTCATTAGCAGCAATGAGTTTTTATACCTTTTGGGGAAATAGATGACATGAGACAACTGGAGTGCTGGGTAGCTTTACCGTTTAACATATGCTTGTGCAAGTGGTATCTCACTGTCAAACTAATCTTAAGAGATAGGCAGGCCAGGTGTCCTAACCCACATTTTACCAACAAGAAAACTGAACTAGAGTCAAGCAAGATGCTCAGCTTCAAAGTCCCACAGCCAGCTAAGTAAGATCAAAGTGCAGACATTCAAATGTTCCCGCTTGTGTAGTAGAAAGGGGAGAGAGCTCCAAGCCAGAGCTGAACAGCGGAGAAGCGTTCAGCACAAAGCCAAACAAAGCAATAACCTGGCCTTTCTTCTGAATTTAGGAGAAAAGGAGAGGTGTGGAGTTCAAGATGACAAGGGATATTTATGACTTAAGGAAATAGCCTTCCAGTCACCTTCTTCTTCCCCAACTCTGTAGAAAATGTAAAAAAAAAAAAAAAAGAAGGAAGGAAGAAACTCAGAAAAAAACTAAAGCAGGACCTAGCAAATACTGCCCCACTTGGTTCAGACTACAGTGTCTCTGCCTAGAAAAGGTGCAGAGGGAGGCGCACGTATGTTGTTAACAGAGCCAGCAGGTCAGCAGAAGTGAGAGACTTCCTGAGATGGGCTTGGAGTCGTGAGGCAAAGCCACCTGGCTTGTGCCCCCAGGTCTCTGTTCACCAGCTCTGACCTCTTGCAGTCTCTCCCACCCTTCTGAAAGCACCATCATTTGATAGATGTATTATTTTGCTATGGCTGCTATGACAAATTACCACAAACATGACTTCTAATAACACACGATTGGTTTCTCTGGAGGGTAGAGGTCCAAAATCAGTTTCACTGGGCTGAGATAAAGGTGCCAGGAGGGTCATACTCCCTCTGGGGGCCCAGGGGGGAATCTTTCTTGCCTCTTCCAATTTCTGCTGGCTTCCGGCATCCCTTGGTTTATAGCCACATGACTCCAATGTCTGCCTCCATGACTACGTTACCTTCTCCTTTTGTGTATTCAGATCTCCCTTTGTCCTCTCTCTTATAAAGATACTTGACTACATTTAGAGCTGACCTAGATAATCCAGAATAATCTTCCCATCTCAAGTTCTTTGACTTAATCACATCTGCAAAGTCTCATTTTTCTTATAAGGTATCATGGTTAAAGAATCTAGCATTCTATAGAATTCTAGGGCCTTTTGATCTTTAGGGGGCATTATTCAACCTACCACGCTGGTTAAGAATCTGGAGTCAGATGGTCTATATCAAATTCTGGCTTTGCACTCACCAGCTGAATGATCAGGAACAAGTCATTTTACATTCTGTGACCCTGTTTCCTCATCTGTGAAATGGAGGCATGAATGGTAATAATCCCTATATCGTAGAGTTGTTGAGTGGGTTAAAAATTAAAGCATACAAAATACTTAGTACATCTTAATCCTCAGTGGTAACTATGATTACTTGAACTGAGTTTTTAACTTTATTTTTCTTTGTTTTCTTATTTTTCCTTCCCTTAGCAATAGAAGTCCTTCTTCAACAGACTTCAACACAAAACCCAATGTGTAAAGCCAATCAAGGGTGGGCTGTCCTGGTTGAGAAGGTAAGAAGAGAGGAGCTGGTCTTGTCAGCCCTAGTGCCTCAGCAACTGCCAAGGCACCAGTGAGAATCCTGAGGCTCTTTTCATAGGACACAGACCAAAAAACACATAGTTAGACGATCTGTCCAAATCAATTTGTTCAATTGAAATCTATTTACTGCTGTGTGTCAGGTCTCGGTTAAAGAAGTTAAGAGCATGAGCTCCATCAGATTGCCTAAAAAAGGCCTGGTTCTGCTTCTGGTTGTTTGACCTCGCATAAGTTATTTGGTGCCTTGACTTTTCTCATCTGTGAAGTGGTAATGATAATAATATCTGACCCACAGGGAATTGTTACAAGGACTAAATGGGTTTATGCTTGCAAAATCCTTAGGATAAGATCTGACAGATGGCACATGGTAACTATGTTTGTTATGTGCTTGATGCACAGAGAGCACTAGGCTCCATAGACCTAATAGAGTGCTGGGGATGACAGACAAGGGGCTCTGATCCAAGGCCAGGCTTGTGTGTGAATGTGGGGGCAAGGGGCATTGGGCAAGGGAAGGGAATTCTGAATCACGTTGAGTAAGAGGTATGGAGGCACAGAAGCCAGTTGGCTTTGAAAGAGAGGTAGCTCTGTCGCAAGGGTAAACGGAATCAGAAAGGTTGGTAGACAGAATCAGTAAGTTGGTAGAAGTGGCTGGATGTAGGACGCAAAGGGGTTCTGTGAGAGGAGATGAAACCAGAAGAGGCAGGGACCAAGGGCCTTGGGTCATCCAGGAAAGAGTTTCCATCTCCTTCTCGAGGTCATACAGAGAGTCATAACAGGAATTATAAGCTAAGGGAAGATTACTTCTTCTTACCTTCCCTTCTCTTGAAGACCAGTATTCTTGGGTTTCCCTGGAGGGCTAAGAGCTCTGCATGAGCCTGACTGCCTCTGGAATGGTCTATGGCTGAAAACAGGCTCTGTGGGGGGTCCTTGGGAGGGATAGAGTCCTGTCCTCTTGAAGCTTGTCTGAGAGATACAGACATAGGGATTCTGGGCTGATGTGGTTCCTGGGCCACCCCATGCAGGCCAAGCCCTCTTTGAGGTGCTAATGAGCTATGGGCACAAAGGCAGCTGCCCTCTGGCTCAGGAGAACCTGCCTTCAGTATGGAGCTTTTGGATGAAAATTGTGACCCTAACACAAAGAAATGTTAAGTATCTTTGGTTCATCAAATACATCTCAGTAGCCCACAGCTTATATGAGGCCTAGAACCCCATAGCTGAAAAAGCCTTAGAGTCAGGCCATTTTCAGACTGGTTCTCCAGAATTTTAGGGTTCTATAGAGATATGTCTGAAACTGTTTGGCCTAAGAGAAGGGCTAAGTAGTGGGGCCTGAGTTCATCAGCTTCTCTAACTAATGTTTTGCTTTGTTTACCAAAGTTCTATGCAGAATTTTGTTAGGAATATGAGTTTTAGGTTAAAACTAAAAATTGGAAATTGCTTTCTTAGTCAACCTTCTCATGTGATAGATGGAAAAAGTAACACTCAGCCTGGAGAAAGCTCAAAGTCATAGGACAGGTGCAGCAAATGCTGGATTTTTAAAAAACATTTATTTATTATTGAGAGACAGAGAGAAACAGAGCATGAGCATGGAAGGGGCAGAGATGGGATAGACACAAGAGCCAAAGCAGCTCCAGGCTCTGAGCTGTCACCGCAGAGCCCCACACAGGGCTCAAACTCACGAACCGTGAGATCATGACCTGAGTGGAAGTTGGAACACTTAACCAACTGAGCCATCCAAGTACCTCAAATGCTAGATTTAAAGAGTTGGGCTTTACACGACATCACATACTTATGTTTCTAGAAAAGTCACCTTAGACAGACGCTCACACTGGACCTGAACTCCTCGCTCCCCTGCTATGAATCCTCTCTCTTTCCCTTGGCTGATTCTCCTTGGTTCTCTTTCTTTCCCATCGTCTTCTTTCATTTTTTAAATCTCTTCTCCCACCATGAAATTAATTTCTTTCAACTTTTTTGGCTAGATAGAATTGGGAGGGTCCTACACTCCCCTATTTGATCTCCTTTATCATCTCAGGCTCCCTTTTGGTTTCTGGTCTTTATGAATATGTTTATATGGATGGGATTAAGAAAAATGAAATTGACTCCCCTTTCTCTTACCTCTTCCATCTTATCTCTCCAAATCCTAAGGAGTTAAAATTCAGGCCTCCCCCAACACTTGTATATTGTGTGTTTGAGGCTCATGCAGCAGAAACACAGTACTTGTACATACAGATGTTTGCTGGGTATATTCATTGTACATTTTATTGAATCTTATTTTTTTGTTTGTTTGGGAGGTTATTTGGGGAGGTAGTTGATTTTGTATTTACATATATAAAAATATGTTTTAAAAAAAGAAAAAGAAAGGAAGGGCTGACAGTAGCCTGATATGTAGAACACATTATCCTTTCAATTTGGAACTCTGTTTTATTTCTGAGGACAGAGATGGGAAAGTCAACTACTTCTCCTGAATGTTCTCTGGAAATTTCCAAAGACAGGAAGATGTGTTAACCACCCCCCTCCACCCCCACCATCATGGTGGGTAATTGGTTTGGGCTCTTGAAATCATGCCTAGTGGTCTACTTTGGAGGAGCAGCCAAAAGCAGTTCTACCTCAAACCTATTCCCCAACTCACATGTGCAACACACACACACACACACACACACACACCAGCAGCAGCGCGGCCAGGGGGTGCCCTAAGTTCTTTACAGGTGCCCTCCCTGTGGGGAACTCTGTTCATCACCAGCTCCAGATGAGGGAACTAGGTCACCTGCTTCTCCCTGTGAGCAGGAAGGTGAGGGCTGCACCCTCATTGACCTGGGGCTGCTGCAGAGCAGAGATGAGGCCTGGCCACAGACTATTTCACTGTCTTTCATCTCAGGACCCAAAATGCATTGGTTTAGAGTCAGGGACAAAAGCCTTCACATTTCATATTTCTCTCCCTGTCGCTGTCACCCACATCTTCTCCTTTTTTTTTTTTTTTTTTTGTTAAAGGTTTTTCAGACAGGTAGATGGAGCACCACAGCCTTCAAAGTTCCTACCCATCTCCAGGGCCTCATTTTCTCTCTTCCAGAGAGAATGACTGATTCACATGGAAAGTTGCTGCTGTGCATGCAAACAGAGCTCATCAGATGGGAGGCAGCCTGGAGGTGAAGTAAAACAGACCACTTGCACCGCCCCCTGCCCAAACAACACTAAATACAACCACAGCCACACCTATATGCACACCCCTCAAACCATATCATATACACACTCCATACACACAGGACTGGCGTGAGGTCCTAGTTCCAGAATTCACTGGAGAAAAGCTCACAGCATTGCCTGTCGTGTGTCTAACATTGCCCATGTTTCTGCCTCCTCCCTGTCCAAGACCTTGCCGCAGAGAGCTCTACAGTGAGCTCAGGGGTCAGAAGAACAGCCCCTGTCTGAGGCATCTTGCCCAGGATCAGCTTCTCCTTTATTTTCCCATCCTGCCATCCTTGTTCTCCTGGTTTTATATTTGGGCTTTTGAGACCCAAGTTTGGTTCTTCCTTGCTTAGGTCTTAGGGTTGAGTTTCTTCAGAGACAGCCTGAGCCAGTGGTTT
Organism: Suricata suricatta; assembly: GCF_006229205.1. NCBI lineage: Eukaryota > Metazoa > Chordata > Mammalia > Carnivora > Herpestidae > Suricata > Suricata suricatta. The sequence goes on from NC_043707.1 coordinate 90,455,083, forward strand.
GTATTGGAGATACAGACAACCTTGGTAGGAGAATCACAAAGGAAAGGAAGGCAGACAACAAAGTGTGCCTTATGAAGCCAGCCACTCCAGAGGGTGACTGGATCACCGGTCTGTGCGGAAGCTCTTGGAAACAGTGCAAACCACACACCTCAGAATTATGCTCCCCAAGAAGTGAAGGAAATGGAGTATCTGTACACCAATTCTAGACAATGTTTGGCTATTCCTAGGGGCTGAGAATTCTCCTGTGCTTCTGCTCTGCTGCTTACTGACAGAGCAGCCTTCCATGTTTCTGGGAGATGAGGCATTTAGGCACCCAGATGCAGATGCTGGCAGTTGGAATTGAAGGGTGTGAGAGATCTGGATGGAGCATTGACAGTGCTGGCTGTAGGCTGGCAAGCCCAGCCCCTTCCTCAGCTTTCTACACCTGTCTCAAGGTTGGCCAATCACAGATCTTCCTTGGGATTTTGGAAGTTGGAAATGAAAAGGCAGAGAACATGTCATTTACCTTCTGCTTGTGAGGGGTGCTGCCCATACCCTCTTCTCCCCGGTTTGAATAAATCCAGGTTGCTATGGGAAAAAATGAAGTTGACACATGAAGAGAAGTGAACATGACTCAAGGAGAGAATTCCACTGGGCTCTAGTCCATGGTTCCAGTTGACTTGAGATCCAGCCAAACTCCCACTATGAATCTGTAAGGACTTTTCCCTCTGTGCTTAAACTCTTTGAGCTGGGTTTTGTTCACCTAAACTCAAATGAGTTCTGATTAATGTACCCCTGTAGAATCTTGGGTTGCCTCTCCCTTGCCACTATCTACAAATAATAACAAACACAATGATGATAATCATTGTACTGCTACTATGCGTCACGTTTTCCTGATAAACACTAGAGTGTAAAGGAGAAGTGATTATCCTATGAAGAGAATCTGCCCATGATCCTAGATATTCTTTCTTTGCTTTCTCTAATGGCCCTTATTTGGGTCGCCATGCTCCTCACTGGGCTATGTGTTACATGTGCCCAGTTCCCACCCAGCCTGGTTTCTTGTTTAAGTGCTATCTCTTCATGATAGATTTCTTCTCTCAGCCAGTGTGAAATCACTGTGTGAAATCCATTTAAAAAAATAACCTCCATTGTCCTCCTGAAATTTAAATTTCTCTTGTCAAAGAGAATAGACCTCCATTTGAAAGCTGAAGAAAAGTATTTTCAGGAGCCTTTCAGTTACAAAAGAGAAATTTACTGGCTCATGTAGTGATAAGTTCAAGCTTTAGATATAGCTGGATCTAGAAGCTCAAGCAAGGCCATTATAGCATGGTGTTGTTACATCTCTCAGATTTGTTTTTTCCTTCATATTGGCTTCATTCTCAAATGAACTCTAGTCACACGGTCACTTCTTACTTTACCCCCAGCAGCTTTTGGACAATACTCTATTAGCAAAAGCCCTAAGGCCAATGTTTATTAGCTCTCATTAGCCAATTTAGGTCTTGTGTCAACCTTTTGTCATATCACTGTGGCCATAGGCATTGGTTGCTTTTAGGTAATATGCCCACATCTGAATTTGGTGGGAGGAGTTAAATCCCTGATCCACATGGCCTGGAGTTGAGGAAAGGAGGGTCTCTAAGAGAAAATAGATATATTCTTCTCAAAGAAGTGCATTTGGATGCAGGACTTAGAAACAGTAAGTCCCTGTACCATGCAAACACCTATCTGAGAGAACACCTCAGTATATGTATTTGTGGCATAATGTCTTCTGTCAATCAATAATATATTGTAATGTCTAATGTCAAAATTTTCTCTTTTCTTCTGGAGGAAGCGGATGCAGAGAGCAGGAAGACAGAAGGATTCTGAAGTGCGGTGAGGATTTTTTGGCATCAGAATGCTAGCACTTTGGGAGAAGGAGTTCACCTAGCACTGCTTCTGGCTTCAGTGCTGAATAGGAGAAAGAACTGAAGGCACAAGCTGAAGCAAGCACTGGGAGGGGCTGGCAGTAACTGCCTGGGGCTCTAGGGAAAGCCTTGCCAGAGCTAACATTTGAAGATAGTTATCATGACTTTTCTATAATACAATTCTGTGTTCTCCAAACAAAAAGCCAGTGAAATCTTCTCTGATGCCCTTGAGGAGGGTTAGTCACTCAGCATTCTGCACACACCCTGTTATCTGACTCACTTAAGCAGCATTGTATTATAATTGTGTTTACATATCAGTCTCCACTAGAATGCCAGCTCCCAGGACTACTGTGTCTTACTTTACAAATCTCTCCCTCATTGGAATAGCTCCTGGGAAGTGCTTTACTAAAACACTTATTACATACTAATATGCCATACATTTTAGTTACTTATTTTGTTCAGTGTCTTTCTCTCCTTCAATTGAAATGCAAGCTCCTTTATCTGAACTTCATCTGTCTTGTACAGGAATATATCCTCAGCACCTAGGACAGTGCCCAGCATAGTGTAGGTGCTCAGTAAATATTTGTTAGGTGAATGACCATTCATGCGACTGGAGGTAGAGTAGAAGGAGGCCCAGCAAGGGAGTTGGTTCACCCAGGTGCTGGCAGTAGAAGAGAGTAACTGTATGCTGGTTAGGGAATAACAAGTGTCTCAACCATGGTGGGTAAAACATGAGCCATCCTCATTCTTACTGTCATTTTTCAAGTATCTATTTAGCAATGCCCTCTCATTCAAACAATGATCAGCCATTTTTGAAGAACCAGTGAATTAGAAAATATACCATAAATGCAATATTGAAAAAATTTAACAGCAACAGAAAACCCAGCAGCATTTCATTGTATATATTAACAGGATGTTGAATGAGACCATTCCTGCTTTCTTAGGAATTTTGTTTGAGGACAAGGAAGCTAAGAACAGCTACACATCCTAAAGACGTGGTATAACAGCTATACCTGCTTGCTACAGTCATATCTCATGGCTTTGTAGGTCTTCCTGAGATAAGGGTCCCCTAGCACTAGCTCCTAACCAGATCAGTAGGGAGAACTGTTTTGAAGAGTTGTAGGTATGCTAATTTTCATCTTTCCTATCTACTCCCATGGTATTTTCCTTTTACCTTGAGCCATGTGAAGAGAGAATTTTAAGAAAATCATTTAGAAAGATTTACATGTGTTCTCCGGAATCTGGAGGACCCAGGGACTCTTAAAGGAGAAATCTAAAGGCTGCTGCATGTGCCAGAGAAAAATGCAGACTTTCCTGGCTTTTGCACCTTCCACCTATGGCAAGTGAAAGGGTGTATTTATTGTGGACTAAATACAGGCCCCATAGAAGGGCCAGAGTGGGGTCATCTTAAGAGGGACCCATCCCAAGATGATTATCTTGAGTAGGTGTAACTCGACAGAGGGGTGGACTACCCTATGGCCAGGGGGAAGAGGCAATGCCTGGCCCAGGAGAACTTTAGAAAGGAGTGTTTGACAAGGAACCTCCAAGTGACCCATAAATTGCCCCATAGGAGGAAGGGCCAGTAATTGTTCCTCTGTCACTTAAGGAGAGCTCAAAGTGAGAGCACAACTGTATCAGTAAAGTAAGACTGTTCAGATATATATATCTTAAGTTCATGAGAGAGAGGAGAAAGAGAATCCTGAGTAGCCTCCACATTGTCAGTGCAGAGCCTGACACGATGTGGGGCTTGAACCCACTAATTGTGAGAGCATAACCTGAGCTGAAACCAAGAGTTGGATGTTTAACTGACGGACAGACCCAGGTGCCCCAAAGTAAACCATTATTATCCCTTACTTTCAGTCCTCCCTTTGGGTCCTTGAGGGGCCCCAAACAGCCACTAGGTGAAGGGGGAGAAAGTAGAATAAGGAAAGAGGGAAGCCATATGTCTGTCTCCTATTATAGGCCTCCTGGTCTAGGGCAGGGGAGAATTGCACAATGGATGATTTGGAGTTTTTATTATATACTGGACTGGATTGGACATCATGTTATCTCAGGAAGACCTACAAAGCAATGATATATGACTGCAGTTCAATCCATCCCCTTGAATCATAGCCCCCACTGGAATAATCATCTGTCTTCACTCATGCTGCTCCTGCAGCCTGGAGCAGTCTGCCACCTTGTCTGAATGATCGAATCCTACTCATCCTTAAGATACAGCTTGAGAGGCATTTGTTCTGTGACGACTTCCCTGGTACCCTCATGCTAAGGAAAGTAACCTTCATCTGTATTCTAGTTACATCCTCACTTATCTGGTGGAGAGAGTTAGTTGCCCACAACATTTCTTTTCTCCTTATCTAACAATAGAGTGGTGGCTGGACAATGGTATACAGAGAGCCAGAAACTGCGTCACCTGGCCCACAGGGTAGTTAGCTGTGTTCATGGGACTAAGTTCACATTAATGTCATGTCAATAATATGCCCACTTCTATTCCTGGGCCTTAGAATGGTTCACTTATGCTCCTTCATGATCTTTTTCCTTCCTGTTAGTGGGAACACAGACATGTTACCACCCAGCTTCAACCATCAGATGAGGATAATATTACAGAGGTCAGTAGAATAATAGAATGGAAGGAACCTGGGTCTCTGAATGACAGAGGTAGAAAAACATCTGCCATCCTGGGATTATTGCATAAGAGAGAAGTACTCTTCATTGTTCCTTAGTCACTGTTATTTTGGCTCTTTCTTTGAGATGTTTAGGGTTTTTTTACATACTACTTTGACTTATGGTTCTAGACCTTGCTATAACTGCCTGTTTACCTGTCCATCTTCCCCAATAGACTTGGAGTTCTCTTGGGGGCTGGAACAGACCTAATTAATTTTGTTTCCCCAGAACCTAGCACATGTCTATTCATGTAGGTGTTCAATATATACATAAAAATGAAAGAGGGCAGGTGAACTGAAAAAAAAAATCGGTGTCCTGTAAATTACCCAGAGGCTTGAAATAGTTCTCAAATGGATTGCTTTTGACCACTAAAGCAGAATATTACCTACTGTGTCTGCTATCTTCACCTTGCTGCCATCCTGCTGTCACTGCACTGTGATAGAGCCCTGGTGGGTGGACTTGTTTTAGTCACTGAGTGGTTTCTGATAAGCATGTGTAGGTAAGAAAGCTGAGGCTTTCATTTCTCTATTCTCAAGAGTACAAGCAGACGGTGGAGTGGTCTGTGGGTTGATGAGAAATGTTTTTAATGTACCAAAACTATTTCTCATTCTTCTTCCCTAACAGCAAGTGCTTTGAATCTCAGGGGCAAAAATGAGAAGGAAGATTTTCCAACAGTAAAGTTCACAATTGATTTTGCCTGTCTGATGGAAACACCCCATTTAGAAACATTAAAAATTGCTATTTCCTACTGGCACTTTTCTCATCACTCAAATTGAAAAACTTAAAGAATACTTATTGGATGCTTACATAACTCTAAGCCTTTATAGCCAAATAAGTAGCAATACATAAAATTTCTGCATAGGCCTAAGACCATTTGTAATAGAAGTTTCTGACAGAACAAAATCTCTCTTTAATTTACTCACTCAATTATTCTACAAAGATTTATTGAGCAGCTTCTATGTTTCTGGTACTCTACTGAGCATTAGGTATTCAATAAAGAGACATTTTCCACACACCTAAATTATGTCCCATTCTCAATTCCTTAGAGTATAACAGGGAAGATCAATAGATAGTCAACAGTAATTTGAGTGTGAGGAGGGTGTGTGGACTGAATGTTTATGTTCCTCCAGTTCCCTAATAATAACACCAACATGATGGCATTTGGATATGTGAAGCTCTGGGGAGGTAATTAGGTTAGGTGAGGTCATGAAAGTGAGGCCCCCATTATGGGGTTAGTGAATGAAGAAGGTGGATGAAAGTCTTCTGTCTTTCTCTCCTAGTCTCCCTGCCCACGGGAGGCACTGTGAGAAGGTAGCTGTCTGGAAGCTAGGAAGACAGCTTTCTCCAGGAACTGAATGAGCTGCACCTTAATTTTGGTTGGACTTCCCACTTCCATAATTGTGAGAAATAAATGGCCGTTGTTTAAGCCATCCACTATGGGGTGTGTGTGTGTGTGTGTGTGTGCGCACGCGTGTGTGTGTGTGTTAGCCAGAGCTAATACCAAGCATTATGAAGGGGGATGTATCAGGAGCTCTGGGGACATATAAAATGGGGAGTGAATCTAGCTTAAGGTTTGTGAGTGCCCTCCCTGAAGAAACGGCACTTACATTGATACAAGTGGAGGTAGAGAATGTTGGCAGGTGTCAGCTTGACTTTGGTCAGGACAAGAGAACTCCTTTAAACATTACAGACATAAAGGCTTTAATGTAGAGCTTCCCTGAACGTGGGAAAAGCTGAATGATTGAGGATCTGGAAGAAGAGTCAGAGGGTTAGAGAAGCAGGTACTGAGTACTTCAGCCTGAAGCACAGGTATGGGTGGAAAAGCTGTAGTTTGCAGGGAAGTCTGATTTGTGTCTATCTGGCTGTCAAAGTTAGACCATGAGAGGGGAGCTGTGGTGAGGTCTGAGAAGCCTGTCTAGCTACTTCCCCTGACCAAGTTCTCTGTCTGACCATCACCAGATTCCTGTCATGTTTGACCACCATAATTTTGTGTGAATAAAGGACTCTACTTCATTTTTATTTTCTAAATCTTACATGAATTCCTCCCATTGCCACTGAGGAAGTGAGTTCTATGAAATGTAGTTCCTAATCTTAGCCAGATGTGCCTCTGCCACACTGACCACAGAGAACTTAGTTCATCAGGTAGTGGGGGAGAAAGTTCTGGACTAACAAAACAGCATGAGCAGAGACATGGAGCTAAGAAAGCATGCTACGACTGAGGAGGGGAAAGATAGCTAATAAAATCAGGATGAGGTAGGAAGTCAGGTTGCAAAAAGCCTTGGGAGCTTTTTATGGACACTGAAACATTTTCCAATGAGGAATGGGAAGCCGTTAAAGGACATCAAACCAGGGAGAACCTGATCAGATTTCCATTTTGAAGAGGTCACTCCGGCTGCAGGATGGAGAGAGGACTGGAGGGAGACAGGCATGAGAGGAGGGGAGGATATAACAGCCCTCCAGGCAAAAGTGGTACTGATTTAACCAGGACGATGGTAATGAGGAGGGAGAAAAGTAGAATGGTAGGGAATGCATTTTGGACGTAGAGAAAAGCTTAGCTGTAGCTTTTATTTTTAATTTTTAATTTATTTATTTTGAGACAGAGAGATACGAGCAGGGGGAGGGGTAGAGAGAGAGAATCCTAAGCAGGCTCTGCACCATCACTGTGGAGCTGGACACGGGGTTCGAACCCACGAACCCACAAACTGTGAGATCATGACCTAAGCCTAAATGAAGAGACAGATGCTTACCAACTGAGCCACTCAGGCACCTCTTAGCTATAGCTTTTAAAAAGCACCTGCTTTTTACTAATTGAATGAACCACATGAAATTGCCTTCTTGTAGGTAAGAATAACCAAATATTGGCAATGTTATATGATTCAGGATACTAAGTTCACTAAATTCAATAATAATTATTTTGCTGCAAAGGAGGGGCCACAAGCACATTTGTTGTGACTTTCCTTAATGGCCAGAGTTGGGAGCAGAATGGGCTTTCTACCTCCATGCATGGCTGCAAAGCAATACTCAACCTAAAAGGCCTTGAACTGCAAGTTAGAAGAAGACTAACTCAAACCAAGTGAACAGTGAATTATACTTATAGGCACATGAAATTGAAATGCCCGTGGTATGCAGACTAGATTTGTTCAGGAATTTGGTTTCATTCCTCGTCTCTGGTCTCCTCTGTGAGGTAGCTTTATCCTCAAGCTGACTTCTTTCTCAGTATGAGGATGGCTGCCAGCATCTTCGAAATGAAGGGCCTTGGGCACCTGGCTGGCTCAGTTGAAAGAACATGCAACTCTTGATCTCGGGGTTGTGAGTTTGAGCCCCATGTTGGATGTAGAGATTACTAAAAAAAGTAATAAAGTTAAAAAAATTAAGGGCCTCACTGAGGTCTAAAAGATTTCTTATAGTCATCACATAATCTAAAGGATTTCTTAAGGCCACTGGTAGCCTGGTATTGCTGACCAGGAGGCATGTGCCCTTGGGTCCTGAGACTCTGTCACCCCCATGCTGAGGTGGCAGCAGGAAGATTCAGCTTGAACCCATTTCCTGAAATTTGTTTTGGCACAGAATAAAGAAAAAGAGAGTCATCTTTTCAGCTTCGGGTAATAATTTATCTCATATAATTACGTTAAGATGGTTCCTCAAGTGTTGTCTTCCCACCGTCTCTCTGAAATGCACTATAGATATGGGATTAGAGAAAAGCTGAATGCCATTTGCAAAGAGTTTATAAAAAGTTTCCATTGTTATAAACACAGAAAGGAAATATGCTAGACATTAGCTCTGTGTCACAGCTCTTCTACGAATGGTCTCCTTGAAATGAACTCTTGTCCATCATTGACCCGAATTTTATACTTCTGGATCCTCTGAGAGGTTACTAATGAACTCAGTAATTCTGTCTTAGGTTGATGACCCTCCCTGGAAAATGTTGCTGTCTGGGATGCATTCTTGATATTACTAAAGTGACCATGGATCCACGTTTCCCCAGGACACATTGTCCCTATATTCTAGTTTAGCATTTACCACAGATGGGAACATCCTGATTTGGATGACAAACTCTATGGTCATCCTAACTGTTAACCACTTGGCTTATGCTGCAAAGCACACTGGGAGACAGAGGAAAGATGGAAACAGATGGGGCCGACCTTAGTGAAGCACTGCAGTGTCTAGTATTTACTATGTGGTAAGCCCTGCATTAAGTGCCTCATGTGCTATATCTCAGTCCTCACAACAATCCTTCAAGGGCAACAGTATCATTATGTTCGTTTTACAGATGAGAAAAAAGAAATACAACTAAGCAAATTGCCCAAGCAAAATTTCCCAGGATTAAGAGGAAGAGATGGGATGCAAACTCAGCATAGATATGGTCTGGGGGCCAAATAACAATGCACAGCAATACGGGTGTCCCAGTATCTGTATCAGTGAAGATGCTTCTATCTCGGGGCTACAGAAAATCCCTCTCAGGAGCCCTGAGGCAGGGAGGCTCTCAGGTTGGGTTGACAAGAGGTTTGGCGGCCTTGGTAAGGACCCAGTGCACGCTCTGAGGTCCACAGTGCTAGCTTCATTCCAAAGCTGCCTTTCTTCATCCTGTGGAATAGTTGTCATCAGCAATCAAGGGTACATGCGTCCTTGTTCTCAGCCAGTACACAGAGGCTGACTGCCTGTGAGTTTTTTTCAGTCCAAAAGAAATGTCCCCCCGCCCCCAAAACTCCCAGTAAATTTCTCCTCCTGCTCATTGGCTCAAAATGACTTAGGCCTGCTCGCTTCCCAAACCACTCACGAGCAAGGGGAATTACACATTCATATTGGGAATGGGATGGAATGGCCTCTGGTCACTCAACCCATTCACTTGCTCAACCAAGACAGAACTGGAACTCCAGCGACAGCAGCTTTTGCGCTGTATTAACATTTGGAGTCTTGGTTCTGGAGGTAGAGTTACATGGGCTTCACACTCCATTTTGCCACTCTCTAGCAAGAGACTTGGGGCAAGTTTCTTAACCTGTCTATGTCTTGATTTTCTACACTGGAAAGAGGGGACTAATAATAGTATCTGCTGTGTTCGATTGCTCTGAAGATTCCTTTAAACTGTTTAAAATTTGTGAGAGCAGAGAGCTCGTTGCCTGACCCACTCTAGACACTAAGAAACATAGATCCCATCCCCTTTGATGTCACAGGAGTATAAAAGGAAAATTTCAACTCCCTCCCATTCCAAACTCAATAATGTGGATGTATAGTGCAGCTTTTGTATTATGCTGATATTTCTGCACTTTATTTGGATATGGTTTCTCTATTGAGGACTTAAGGTAAGACCAGCCTCCATGGGTATATCAGGAGACACATCATGCATAATTTTTGAGTAGAGACAGAGCATGAGACAGGAAATCAGAACTTAAGAGGTGTTTTAGTCAGATAAGAAATGGGAATAGTTGATTCTCTTTGGTTCTTATTCTCCAGGATCTGGATGTCAAAGAGTTTAGAATTAGTAGAGGAGAGATGGTTTCTGCCCCCAGGAGCAGACTGAAAGCCCGGCAGAGGTGGCCACAGGGGTTCTCAGCTGTAATGAGAGGGCCACGAGGGATCAGCCAGGTTATAAAGCTATATGCCATCCTCTGCTCTGATTTCTGTCTTGTTCTTACCAGTCCTATGGAAACGTGTGTTTAAATGTGGCAGCCTTTGCTAGTGAGACTTATGGGGGTGACTCGCCTGGGCCCACATTTGAGCTGAACCATCAAGAAGGTAGCCATACTGACAACTACTGTTTTATATGTGGAATCTAAACAAACAAACTCAAAAAAAGAGATCAGATCTGTGGTTACCAGAGGTGGGGGGACGGGAGGAAGCACTGGAAGAAGGTGGTCCAAAGGTATGAACTTCCTGGTATATGACAAATAAGCACTAGGGATGTGACGTACAACGAGATGACTGTAGTTACCACTCTGTATGATACACACATCTCCCCTGCCATTCGAAAGCAGAGCGTGCCTGTGAGCCACCAAAGTGGCTTAAAGTGAAGATATCCTCTGCTTTATGGAAGTTCATATTGTGCCACTTCACCTTCCGGAAAGATCTACGGTAGTATGGTCATGGCATTTTTTTCGTATAAGTGAAAATCCTCTTCAGATTTCTTTTGGTTAGTGAAAACAGGTACTAATGTAGGTCATTCACAAAAATGAAGTAGCTCAATGAGAACTTTTGGAAAGTGGGGGACACTTGTAGAGGAAACTTGTTAAGAGAGTAAATCCCAAGAGTTCTCATCACAGGGAGACAAAAACATTGTTTTTCTTTTTATTGTATCTCTATGAGAAGATGGATGTTCGCTGAACCTACTGTGGTAATTTTACCACAATTTGTGTAAATCAAACCATCATGCTGTATGCCTTATATTTATACAGGATGTATATCAATTATTTCTCAATAAAACTGGAAAAAATTACCTAGTAAGAGGAAACAGAGTGTATTCCTAGAATACTGTTTAAAATGTATTCAGTGAGAATTCCAGGTCATCCGTGATATTAAATAGGTATATTATTTTCCAGGCTTAAAGTAAGAAGGAACAACAACCATTGTACATATATAACAGAATAATGTGTCTTGGTATTTATTGTTTTCCCAATAAAAAAAGAAAGATTAAAAGAGAATGGGGAGACAGGGAAACACATGGAGTCAAAGGGCAAGGGCAAAGGAGTCAAGCCACTGCCTCTTATTTTGTTAGGCAGCATCAGCCATCAGGGCAAATAATGGCCTTGAAGGGGGTATGGAGAAGAATTTCTGACTTGAGAGACTCTTGATCTGCCACTGTTGGGTCAACTCCATCGGTGAGTAGAGCAGAGAGGAATGGGCTGAGTTGAAATCCCAGCTCCTCCTCAACTATGAATTGACCTTAAGCAAATTACTTAATCTATCCAAATGTCAGTTTCTTCTTTTCTAAAATGGGGTTCCTCTTATGGTTATTATGAGGAATACATAACAAATTAACACATATGGCACCGTATAAGTATTCTGTAAGTAGTTTCCTTTCTCTTTCCTTTTATATTCTGTCCCCCCAAAATACCCCTCCCTGCTACAATCCCCACCTCAGATATTGGCCATGAGACTGTTTCTAGCTCTATAATTCCTAGGTTTCCCATTCAAAGCTGGTTGACTGAGAGGGACCTTTCTAGTTGCCTTCAGGAGTGTTCATCTATAGACATGGAAAGGGAGGGTATGATGAAAACTTGAGTCTGTAGAAAACCAGCAAAAGGGGCAGAAAATCAAGCTTAAAACTCCTTTAAACTGAAAAAGAAATCGTGATGGGGCTGGGGAAGGTCTACACAAATGATTGGTGGATGAACTGAACAAAGGACAGGAAGAACAGAGATTCACTGGATCTCAACCAAATGGTGTCAGGACACTTGCCCTCTGTATTCTCTCTCCAGTTTTCTGCATACTGAATCAACACCTTTCCCTATGGATCAGCTTCTGGAGATCCTAGCTACAAACAGTTTTTAAATTTCACAGCTTGTGTTCTTTCCACAACTAGAGAAAGACTGAGCCACCCTCTCTCATTGGTGTCAAGAATAGAAATAGGGAACTCATTTTGAGGGAATTGCTTACCTTTGGTCCAATTGACTACGACTTGGAAGGGAGTTTGTAAGTACATGGTGATGTCTATTCAAAATAAATGGATAGAGTTGAAACAGGAAGATTTCCCACACACCAAAAAGGGAATTCAGTTCCTAGAATGAAAAGGAGGGGTGCCAGATAGATAAAACAACAGATGTCTTCTACAGAAAGTATAAATTCACAATAGTATGCTAGATTGGTCACAGTCAAGCTAGAATTTCTCAAATCAGGAAATGGCTACACTTTATAGATGAGATGCCCTATCTGAATATTCATGGGCTATCCTACATATAAATTTAAATTCCTGGGGTGCAAGATTCTACAGTGTATGTTATTTCCATCATGAGTATTAGTCTAATGTAAGTAATGACTGTACCAGATACATCTGAGGCAGCCTGTGCTATGAGCCACACGGCCTTTTCTTACCATAGCTGAGTGGACCATGGCTGGTGAGCCAACCTGAGGCTGGGAAACCCATGTTTTCTCGTCAATGGTCTGTGAATTCACTCATTCATCGATCCATAAATTCAACAAATACTTATCAAGTGACAGGCACTGTTCTAGGTCCCAGGCAGATAGTGGCCCTGCTTTCATGAGCTTTGCATTTGAAAGGGAAGACAGATAAGACATGATGCCAGGCATCATGAAGAGTATAAAGCAAGGTATAAGACTAGAGAGTGCTTCAGTAGCCTGACATAGGAAAGAAAGATGGGTAATCTGAATTGTGTACTGGGAAGCTGAGTCAGTAAGCTGTGAAACCCTCAGGGCCTTAAGATCTGAAGCCCCCAGATTGGGCCAAATGTGGCTTAAGGAAGCAGAAGAAATCTCTAGAGAAACGATGTAGAGAAAAGTAGAAGCGAGAGGGTTAAGCAGGTCCTCAGAACTGGAAGGAGAAGCCTCAGCTCCTGGTTTCTCCTCTTCTAGATCCAGCTCCTGGGAGGCCAGTGGGATGTTCACCAGAAGTGGTGGTGTGCTAGCATGAGCTTGCACTGCTGGCTCCTGAGAGCTGTTGTGTGCATCTCTTTCCAACTCTGCATTCAGTGACATGACACTGTAGCTTGGAATTTGCCATGGTGGGAGTATTTGCACCACGGAAACTGGCAAATGCCACAGAAGTGACAGTCACGCTTCACTCCCACCACCCAGCACAGCGTCTGGCACCCAGTAGGCTTGGCACATTTTCATATAGGAATGTTAGTGTTTGGTTATTGAAAGATTGACTTGTTCTCTGTAGATTACTCATCGCTAATACCATAGGCTATATGCTTATCTGCCAGGCATTGTATTAAGCACTGAATATACATTTGCTCATTTAATCCTGTAACAACCCTGTAAGGTACAACTATTATCCTCATTTTATAGACAAGAAACAGGTACAGTGAGGTCAAATGAGTTCCCGAAGACCATACAACTACAGGTAGCAGGTCAGGCATAAGTAGAGTGAATGGTACCTTGCAGGCAGTCCATGGTGGCACCATGGGAGCTAACTACTTCACGGTGTGGCTTCCTCAGGTGGACACACTCAGCAGATTATAGGGCTAGTGAAGACGGACAAGTAAACTGGCTGGATCTCATGGTAAATGGTGAAGAAGGGGATCCTGGGGCAGTCTGTGGCTGTAGTTCTGTGAATATGCATGATTCCAACTGGGTCTGAGTTTTCTTTAGACTAGTGTGAGCCTAGCTGTCCGCATTCTCACTGATGAGCTGCACCTTGGGCTGGAGGGTCTAGATCCTCTTTTATTTCTGGATCCTAGCCAGAGTAGAATAGGCCTTTGCTGGTCATCATGGAGTTGTTTTTATTTGGAAGCAGCTGCAACTGCCAGAGGCATTTCCTGAGGCTGGCCCAAGGCCTAGCTAGGGTTTGTATGTGGCCAGACTTGTAAGCTGAGCAAACCTCAAAAACCTGGTGGTTGGTCACCCCCTGGAACTGGCAGCTGCCAAGGACCTGGCAGCCAGAAAGCCATTAGGTTGGGTCTGATGTGGGCCTTTAGCCCAGCAAAAGTCAGGAACGGAAGCTCTCACTTTAAAGTAGTGAGCTCTCTCTCAGTGAACTGAGGTGCCACAGTCCTGACAAGTGACCACAGAGCTGTCTTGTTTTCCTTGCTCAGTGAGAAGATGGTCTGAACCCAATGAGGCCTCTGTGGGTCCCCAGAGGTGGGTAGACAGAATGGGATTGTTCTGAGCCATGGTAAGGTCTGTGGCATCAATTACACCTGAATTCAAATCTTGCTAGCTGTTTGGTTCCAGAGCCAGAATTTAACCCTTCAGGTCTCAGTTCTCTCCCCTGAAACATGGGGAGAGTCATATCTATCTCACAGAGTGACTGTGAGGACACATGAGATAACACTCACATCATAGCCACACAGGTGTGATTATCAGAACAGATCAATTTCCATCACAGAGGAAGGCATAGATGATAATTTATGAAATCATAGGCTCCTAGAAAGTTAGTGTTTGGTGACTTCTAAGGAGTGTTCAGCCCAATTTTCTTATTTTACAGGGAAGGAAAATGAGGCCCAGAAAGATTACACTGCTTATTAGGTCAGGGCTGCAGCCCAGTGTCCCTGGGCTTTCTTGTTCATCCAGGTATCATGATCCATGATAAGACCATAGCTGGGACTGAACATTACCAAGATTTTGAGGGGGTGCTGGTTCTGTGAGGGGAAGGAGATCTAGTGACCAGGACATCCCCAGCATTAAAGCTCCCCATTCCTCCACATACCTGGCAGAGAGCACGGGCTCAGGAAATGTTGGTTAAATTGAATCAGTAACTTTGGATGTCCCTAAGAATATGCAAGAGTTCCAGCACTAAATATATCCATGGTTCAGACTCAGCCTACTCTTTTCCTTTTTACTAGGCATAACCTATGTCTCAAGAATATTTGCTCATGTGGTCACTTAGGATTCAAAAGCCCTTCAGCTGAGGTCATCATGGAGAAGAAGAAATGGCAATGGGCTGGGCCCAGAAAATCTAGGTCCAAACAATGGCTCTGCTATAATCTAACTGGTTGAAATTAACCAAGCCACTCACTTTCTCAGGAGATCAGTTTTCTAATCAGAAAAATGAACCAGGATCCCTGCCTTGCCTACTGTAGAAGGAAGGTCTCAAAATTAGATAAGTTACCTTCATTCTCTCCAACATAACCAGCAGGACTGGTAGTCAGTGCTTAGGAGAGACAAGCCCTGGACTCTGGAGTCAGACTGCCTGGGTTCAAATATAGCTCACATTCTTACCTATCAGCTGTGTGACCTGGGGCATAACTTGGTCTTTCTTGTCTCACTTTTCTCATCTATAAAATGGGGATGATATTATTACCTCACAAGATTATGACTCAAGGCTTGAAGAACTAACCCATGTGATATGTTTAAGACAGTGCCTAACATAAAATGCTCAATTAAATGCCAGCTCTTATGACTATTAGCTTAGAGGGTAAGTTTTGTTCAACTTAAATTCTCACATGCCCTCATTTATAGGAGTCTGTTATCTCCTTCAAGGGCCCTTCCTAATGCATACTCCCCCACCCAACACTCAGTCAAGTTGCCCAATGAGTTCAGAATTTCATCAGGCCAGGCTGCTTCCAGATGCTCAACACAGAGAATGAACAAGACAGTCTGACTAGGTGTTCGTTGCTTTTACTTCTCACCCTCAGCAGATGGTGCCTAGTGCTGCACCGTCACTCAGATACTGGTGCACACCAGCAATGCCCATGGCAACACAGCAGCAGTGCCCCTTGGCTTGGCTCTGAAGCTGCACTCTCTTGGTTCACACTCACAGAGCTTCTCATATCAGAACCCCTTGCTGGAAGGCTGGGTCCACGGTTTTCCAGCTTGAAGTCCAGGCCATGCAGGGACCAAGAAAAACACAGCCCTTGTGTTGAACCCAGATACTCCCTGCCCTCCTGGTGAGAAGCCTTGCTGTGTTCTGTCTATTGGCTTTGGTCAGAGCTCTCTAACTTTCACTCTCAGGGATACAGGTTTGGGATCATAGCAGTCTTCTTCCCCTTAAGCGCCCCCAAAAAATCTGTCAGGGAGGGATGGCCTTGCTCTATGTTTCCCTATGGTAAGGAAGTGCTCCCTGTGGGCATATCTAAGAGGCCCCAGTGGCTTGTCACAGAGCAACAAGCCTGCATGTAGTGGGTGGAGGGTGGCCCACCCAACATATTTGTCCAACTGGGATCTTATTTGGCAAAAGCATATTTGTAGCTGTACTTAATTTAAGGATTTAGAGATGAAATCATCTGGATTACCCCAGTGGACCTTAAATCCAATGTCAAGGGGACATGCAGAGGAGGTGGCAATGGGAAGGCAGGCACAGATTAAAGCTATGCCACCCCCAGAGGGTGGAAGAGGTGGGGAGGATTCTCTTCCAGAGCCTCCAGAGAGGTGGTGGGTCTGTCGACAGCTTGATTTATGACTTCTGGTCCCCAGAATTGTGAGAGGAAAATTTCTGTTGTTTTAAATCACTTTGCTGGCAGTAATTTGTTACAGCAGCCCGAGGAGACTAAGACCTGGTGTGCACCTGCACTGAGACAAGGCCAGTGGCTTCCTGCATCCTGTTGTGTGGACATTTGTTAAGTCTACTCCCCACTTGCTGGTGCTGGGCTCGGGATGGTAATAAAGGATAAAGCATGCCTTGTTAACCGCAAAGTGCTCTACATACAAATGTGTATCATTAGCTGCTATGATGATTGATTTCTTAGAATCTGACTCTTCATTTTGGGCCATGATTTTAGAAGTTGTCAGGGCTTAACCTTGAATTTTCCAAGTTCAGGCAGGGAGAATACTTAGCTTAAAATTAAGCCCTTTGTGCCAGGTACAGGTTTCTGTGGTTTTCATGTGTTATTTCATGTAACCCTCTTAACAGCCAGAAGTATATGCCACTACACCTGCTGTGTTGGGATGAGGAGTTTTGCAGAGAAATCTGCATAGAAATCAGATAATTTGCCGCAAACTGCACAATGAGTAAGTGCAAAAACCAGGCACCTAACATGGGCCTTGCTTAACTGTTTGGTCACTTGGCACAATGCCTTGTTCATTAGTTTGCAGCAAGAGCTTAGAAGCCTGGGACTAAGCTGGGTCCTGGGGCCTCAGGGATCAATACACTACAATCTACTGTGCCCAGAAGACAGGGGCAAGGGAAAAATGTAAGCAAAGTATAATAATGTAAGTGTCCAAGTTCTACATGAATTAAAGGTAAGACAGGAGTCTAGAAATTGGTTGCTGACTGGTGTGGGCAAGCATATTTACACTAGGTTGAGGACTTCATTCTGTAGGCAGGGGCAGGCACAGGAGGCTTTAGGGAGGGCTCTGCAGAGAGCTGGCTGGCGGTCAGGGGAGAGCTGGGGAGAGGGAGTTCAGACACACCCCACTGGACTTGGCCAATCAGGATGGTCACGGATTGATTCTTCTGTCTCTCTCTTTCCTGGGTTGGCTTAGTTCACTCTGGGCCCAGGGAACCCACATGCTTTCTCCCAGGCCCCTCCCATTTTGCAAGCTAGCCCGTTACTGGTCAGCTTGTCCTTTAGCTGGTCCCTGAACTCAAGACTTCTCTGATTGAGCTGGTCTCCCAAATGGCGTTCTCTTTTCTAACCCCCTTTACAGTTCCTTCAACCTGGACCAAATTAGCATTCCTTCCAGGCTCCAATTTCCTATTCTCTTCTTATTCCTGGTAACCAGCTCTCAGCTGCTGTGCAGCTGCCTACAAGAAGTCATGAAATAATTCATCGATTTTTATTGCCCACCCTTGACATGCAGGATTCCATGCTAGGTACCACAGAGGACAAACAAATGTGTCTGTGTCCTCCAGTTGACAAGGACTTTATCTTCTTGTGTTAGCACAGTGCCTGACTTTTGGAAGATGGTCAATATTTGTCGAATGAATGAGTAAACAAATGAAGAGATGGTTTCTGCCTTTAATGAGCTTGTCATCTAGTCAGGCAGACCGGTACAGCAATGTCTTTCTCACCTGACATCACTAGGGGAGTGAAAACAGTTCCAGATACATTTTCTAGATAAATGAAACACATTTCTTGGAATACCAAATTGTAATTACCTTAGACATTTTAGATGAGAAAATTTAACTTATTCCTTTCCTTTTTTCTTCTAGTAGTCATTACTCTTTATGTTGCCAGTAGTAGAATTGAAATTGACTGTGATAATAGGATTTTCTTCTCTAAAAACCAGGGGTTCACACTCTTAGCTGTGGCTTGATCCAGGGCTCAGACAATGCAGTCAGGATGTACTTTTTTTGGTTTTTGGTTTTCCTCTCCCCATTTCTGGCCTCTCCTAAATGTTTGCTTCATTCTCAAACAGATTTTCCGTTTGAAGTAAAATAGGGTGTCAGAAGATCTAGGGCTGCATGCTTCCTTCTGTCAGTCAGGAAGAGAAGAGTATCTTTGGTACCTTTTATAGAAGGAGGAGGCTTGTCTTCCTCTGAAGACTCAGGAAATATCTCTGACTGGGTTATACACCATCTCTGAACCAATGTGTACTCAGGGAATTGGAATGCATGATATCTTTGAGCCAATCAGGCCCACTGTTTGGAGTGGGGTCATTCATACTCCAATACCAAGACTGAATACTGGGAATGGTAGTTCCTTCACAGGAAGTCAGAAAAGTGGCAAATGGATGCTGGGAAGTAGCCAATCAATGTTCAGTACCTCCTTCCCT
The DNA here is from genome assembly GCF_006229205.1 of Suricata suricatta. Classification (NCBI taxonomy): domain Eukaryota; kingdom Metazoa; phylum Chordata; class Mammalia; order Carnivora; family Herpestidae; genus Suricata; species Suricata suricatta. The sequence continues at coordinate 90,473,892 of NC_043707.1, forward strand.
TCTTTCTCCTTCTCACTTTCTTTTCTTTTCTCCTCTATAGTAAATTCTGTCCCAGGGCAAAGGCTAAAAACATTAGGATATATATCCTGCCCTTGAGGCCCTTCAAGGCGGGCCAGGGAGTGATAAACAAGAACAATAATGAGAGCAATGGGCTAATAATACTGAGGTGCGAACCCAGAAGAAGAACATGGACAGTGTTGTTGACCTGGAGGAGACACAGAAAGCTTTCCAGAACTGTTTAAACTTGAGTTAGTTGATTTTGTAGATTGAATAAGAGGTCACCAAATAGTCCAAAAGAGACATGGCATTTCTGTCAGAGGGAACAGAAAATGTGAATGCAAATAGATGCAAAGGGTTGTGGTGAACTTCAAGGGGTTCTGTGCAGCTGGAAGAGAGGTGAAGTGGGACATGGAAGAGAAAGGAGAGAGCGCAGATAGACTGTTTATTTGTCATCTGCTCAATGGGGCATTGCACATGCACCACATTCTTTAATTCTAGCATTAACCCCGTATGTTCTATAGTAGAATAAACTTATTTACAGACATCCTTTCTCTTTTTCCACTCAGCATTTCTATTCTCCTCATCTCTGAAGATAGAAAAGATAAAAATGACAGAGACTGATTTTCAGGAGAAAAACAATGAGAACAGAAGAAGTATAATCCCTGAAGGCCTATTCTCTGTGCAAAGATATGACACATCAAGAACATGTCATGGAAGTGGGGGTCTGTGGTGAGAAGAAAGGGGACGTGGGTATCGCTTGATGGGACAGGGAAAGACGGTGAGACATTCCTTTAAAAGGAGAAAGATAAGAGAGTCCAGGAGGTTGGAATGTTGAAAGAGAGGAGACAGCAAGAGATTTATTGCATCTCAGTGAATTTTGAATTTTTGAACCTTGAATTTGGGGCCTCTGTAGTAGTTATCTATTGCTGTGAAACTCAATGAACTAACTCAAAACAACCATAAGGATTTATCTCACACAATTTCAGTGGATCAGGAATTTGGGAATGGCTTAGTAGAGTGGTTCTGGCTCAGGGTCCACCATGAGGTGTCTCTCAGTCAAGGTATCAGCTGAGCTGTGGTCATCTAAAGGCATGACTAGACCCAGAAGAGCCACGCACACAATGGCAGGCACATTAATTGGGCTGTGGGCAGGAGGGCTCCAGGCCTTACCACGTGACCTCACCACTGAGTGTCCTCATGACATGTTAACTGGCTTCCCCCAGGGTGAGTGATCCAAGAGGCAAAGATTGGACATTGCAATGTGTCCTACATACATTCATTTTAGCAGCATCTCATTAGTTACACAGGTTGGCCCTATTTAGGGTGGAAGGGCCTAAACAAGGACATGAAAACTGGAAAGTCACTGGGGGGCCATCTTGGAGGCCTCACTACCACACACATCCTTTTATGTTTGAGAGGAACATGAAGAAAAGATAAAAAAATTCCACTCTGCACCACATTCCTGAAGTGTTCTGTGGCTTAGGCAGGAACTGAACCAAGACAATTTTGAATCTTGGCTTTATGTGCCAGCTTCGGTAATGGACTTAAAAATCCATTTTATAGATGGAAAGTATCACCCTAGGTCAATAGCCATCTTGGTCTACCCAAATCCAAAACCCATATTGCTTCCACAGGGTGAAACTAGAGTCAGGAAAATGTGTTTAGAGGGCCTGCAGTGACAGTCCTTGGCTGAATAGTAAATGGGTTGCAGAATCCAGGTACATCTTTCCCTTGAATTCAAACTCATTTAATTGTTCTATCTATTCTATTGTTCCTAAATTTCTCTTTTTCTTATGATTTGTATTCATTTTTCAATGAAGATTTACAAAATATAATAGCATACATTCATCAAGGGAAAGGATTATTTCTGACTTACATTATTATTCCAACATCTAAAACAGTGTCTTGAACTTAGTACATAATTAGTGTATATTAGTTTACCTATAGCTTTAATTTTATTATTAAAGATTCATAATTGGGGCAGCTGGGTGGCTCAGTTGGTTAAGCTTCCAACTTCAGCTCAGGTCATGATCTTGTGGTTTGTGAATTCAAGCCTTGCATCAGGCTCTGTGCTGAAAGCTCAGAACTTGGAGCCTGCTTAGAATTCTGTATCTCCCTCTCTTTCTCTACCACTCCCCTGCCTGTGCTCTCTCTCAAAAATAAATAAACATTAAAAGTTCATTATCTTGGAATGTATATAAGCCAGGATTCTGTCAGGAAAACAGAAGTCACTCTTGGTACTTCAGGTTGGAATTAAATTTGATATAGGGAGATGGAGGCCTATGCAACCATTGGAAAGGCTGGAGGCAAGAGTGGGGAAGGCGGTTACTCACTGTCAAGGAGTCTCTCTGTGTAGGCATTCCAGTGAAGCTACTACCAGAATTTCAGCTGCCAGCAATACCAGTGGCCCCTGGGAACTCCACAGCTACTCCAGAAGACAATATCTGTCCTTCTCATCTGTCTTCCAAATCTCTCATTGGAAGAGTCTAGCCAAACCCCTGCTGACAGGGGGCCCTGGGAAATGTAATTTCTAGGTTTTCAACCTCTGTGGTACAAAATGGGGTTGAGAAGGGTGAGGGGCATACTGGACATCAAGAGACATTATCTGGAATAGGCATTATTATTATGAAGGCATTAACTAGTAGCAGTAATTATTGTTCATAATGCCAGTAATAGCATAGTCATTATGGTTATGGGTTTCAGAATTCTAAACACCTCTGTGGGGGCGCCTAGATGGCTTGGTTGGTTAAGTGTCTGACTTTTGATTTCAGCTCATGTCATGATCCCAGGGTCATAAGATCGAGCCCTGTGCCTTAAGCATGGAGCCTGCTTAAGATTCTCTCTCTGCCTCTCCTTCTGCCCCTCCCCAACTCACATAAGTACACATGCACATTCTCTCTCTCTCAAAAAGCAAGCAAACAAACAAAGAAATAAATAAACCCATGTGAATATCTGGTCTGTGACCTTGAGGAAATCATTTAATCTCCTAACTTCTTAGTTGCTCATCTGTGGGGTGGGGATAATAGAATCTCCTTCATAGTCTTGTTGTGAAAGTTAAATGCAGTAAGACACACAAAACACTCAGCACCAGGCTGGGAACCCAGCAGATGCTTAAAAAGTGGGAACTATTTGTATCTAATACAATGCACTACTATTCACCAAATACCTCAACATATGTGACCTTATATGATAAACCCAGTTAAAAAGGGACCCAGGATGAGGAAGAGAAAGAAGAGTGGGGGACATGAATTCAGGAGAGGATCCAGAAGGCCAAGAGAAAGCCTTGGATGGAAGAGCCCAGGATCAAGGACCCACAGGAAGGTGGCTCACTGGCTCTGGGGGGTGAGGGATGAGAGGGATGCTGGGCTCAGAGTTGCCATACCCACCATCTTGTTAACAGTCTTTCCCCAATAGTTTTGTTTAAACCAGAGGATAGGAAATACAAACAAGTGTAAGAGTCTATAAAGCCTATAAATGATAACCATGGATTTAGATGCATTTTTCCTGCCAAATATTAAAACAGAAAATATATACACCGTGCCTTTCTTTTGCCCTCGCTCCAGCCCCTGAAGGGCCTGTGGCTCCAGTTATAACAAACAGATGAAGAGGAGAGACTGTGGGCTTCGTGGTACCCATTAACTTAGTCTAATTATTTTGAGATATTTTTGTACCTAGAAATTAATCACAGATGAACCTTCAACTGATTTTATGCTTTTTCTCTTTACTAATTCTGCAGGAGGCATGCTCAGACCTTCATAGATTTCTCTGTTCCTATCCTTTTCTTTGGGGACAGCTACATCACGCACAGCTCAGGCAGTGTTGGGGAAGCACTGTGCTGCCTCTAGGAGAGCAGGAATTCATGACCATGCTCCTAAGAGGGACATTCCTTGGTCATCAGCACCCCCAAAGCTACCACTTTGGGTGCCCTGAGCTTTTGATATGGGCACCTGGTTTTTTTCTCAATCTACAAAGATGAATGAAAGCATTTGCAGAATTTGTTTTATGCTATTTCTATTAATATATAGGACATTCTAACTTAAAGTAAAGTGCTTGTTCTGCAAAGATTGATGTAAATCAAATGTACAAGCACCCGTTCACAGCCTCTTATCCTGAATAGAAAGTGTGGCACTAGTGCTGTTAACTACAGCTCTGCCTCCTGGTGACCATGTACTGAAGTTATCTGCATTGTTTTTGTCAACCTCAGTTTCTTCTCTAAACACAGAATAACTACCCTTATTCTTGGAATTGTTGTGAATACTCAATAAATAATATATAAAGCACACAGCACAGTATTGGGCACATGGAGAGTGCTCAGCAAATAATTATCCTTATTAAGTAGCATTAGTCTCAAGGTCATACAATTGGAAAAGGCAGAGACAAGATTTGACCCTGGATAAGATGAAAAAGGCTCTGCCCTTTCCACTCTAGAACTTTGCCTCCTAGCTGAGTAAAATGGCTCAAGAGTTGGTTATTTCCTAACAGGCAGGTCAGGGAGATAAATGAAACATGAAAGACCAATGAAAGGAAGTAGTTGCTAAGTGGCCAATTCAGAAGAAAAGAAAGGATGTACTGGAAGAGCACAGAGATGAGGGGAGTCTTCAATTAGGCTAAATTGAGACTTGACAAGATGATAGGAGAGGGGAAGCATCTTATCTGTCTTTATCCTCATGGTTGACACTCAGATCTTTCTCTGGAATTACTTCAGTCTTAGGTTGAAGCCCTAGCTCTACATTTAGCAGCTGTGTAGGCTTAGGGACATCACTTCACCTCAATCTGCATCCTGGTCTCTAGCTGTATGAAACAAGGGAGTGAAGCTTCACAAAGATCCTTTCAACATCAACTTGTCCTACAAGAATGCAGTGCTCTGTTCTCATGTTTCCAGGACATTTCGTACAGTTATCTTGTTTTACTTAGGATTATTGAAATTTTGTAAAAAAATTTTAAAGCTTATTTGTTTTTGAGAGAGACAGAGACAGAGTGTAAACAGGGGAGGGGCAGAGAAAGAGAGGGAGACACAGAAACTGAAGCAGGCTCCAGGCTCTGAGCTCTCAATACAGAGCCTGATGTAGGGCTTGAACTCACCAACCAAGAGATCATGACCTGAGCTGAAGTCAGACATCCAACCAACTGAGCCAACCAGGCACCCCTGGATTGTTAATTTTAACAGAAACCCAATCAAAATCCATTGAGATGGGAGATGGGAAAGTAGGGGAGGGATGTAAGACTCTAGGAATGCCTCACTTTGACCCAAGAGTAAGAAGGCATTCAGGCCTCATGATGGTAAAAAACCAAAGGGGAATTTTCACTCGCTCTCTATTTCTGTCTGATCTGTGTTTTCTTGCTACACATCCACTCCCTTCTCTTATTTCTCTTTGCAAACAAGTTATCTGCTTACTCTTCAGTGCACAAAGCCTTAAAGTGTGCAGCCCCCACCAAAATGTCTGCTCTGGCTCCTGAGTTTATAGGACCTCACAGGCATAGTCGCTATAGTGTAGTAACTCAATTTGTGGCTAGTTCCAAAATCTTGGGAAGGAAATCTGACTGGTCCAGCTGTGGCCAGGGGATGTTCTTTGGTTTTATTAGCTGTAATGATCCTTACAGTGGAGGCCAGCTCTTCTCCTTAGGTAAGGGCGGGATAAGAAAACCATTCTAGTCCTCATCCTTTCTGGCATTGGGTCACACCAATCCATGAGTTCCACGTCCTTCTTTGCATTCCCCTGACCAACAGAGGGTCTTAAAAATTCACAGTATTTGTGGAACTTAGAGGACACAGAATAAAAACAATACTAATGTCCACAAAGATAGTTATAGCTTACATTATAGTTTTCCCACACGTGATCTCATCTGACCCTTACAATAAGTATTATTCCCTCCATTTTATAATTGAGGAAAATGGGGCTATCCCAAGGTCATACTGCTATTAGGTGGAATCAAGATTCAAATTTAATTATTCTGGCTGAAAGACCAGCACCTAACTGGATGATTGCTAAGGATCCTTCTGGTCCTAATATTAACCAGTCCCAGAATATTAATATCATTGTGTTTTCAAAAACCCCCACGCCCCAGTGCATCTTAGTAATTATTTCTATCTCTTCCCCAACTTTAGCTTTGAGTTGTGATATGGTAAGATACTGCACTTTTGAAAAGCCACAACACATAGGGTCTCATCTCATCTGTCAATAAAGCATTTCGTTTGGAAGCAGGGAGAATAGAAAGAACTAGTAAGTTCACAATGAAAAGAGGAAGGCTAGTAAAGTGCCTCCTGGCTGTGTCTTTAATGAGAAGCACCAGGCTCAGCTCTTGAGGCCACCTGGGAGGCGGTCTGGAGATCTGGCTGAGCTTCCCAGGACACCTCTAGTCACTGGCTGCCTCCGGCACCTGCACAAACCACCCTCTATAGTTGAAATGTCAGGAATGTCTTTTATTTCTTTTACTGGCACAGGCCATGCTTTTGGCTGACTTGCTAGTGTTTGTGTTTGTGTAAAGCCTGACCTAGGCTTTCTGTTTTCATCCCTGGGGTACATTCCATGGAGAACTGACCTCTCGTAGAGGTACCTCCTTCTAAGAGCAATGATATACTATCATTGATTGATCACCCTACAATGTGTCAGGCAGGAAGTAAATAATATACATAATACTACTCATGGAATTCTCCCCAAACTCTGTGAGATAGGTAATATAATCTTACAGTTTTTTATAGATAGTATTACTGAGGCTTAGAAAAGTAAAGTAATATCCCATAGCTAACAAATAGCAGAACTAGTATATAACCTAGATCTCGTTGGCTGCAAAGTGCATGCTCTTTTTGTTTGTTTGTTTTGAAAGAGGGAGAAAGAAAGAGAGAGAAAACATGTGTGGGGACGGGGGCAGAGAGAGAGAGAGAGAGAGAGAGAGAGAGAGAATTCCAGGCAGATTCTGGGTTGTCGGCATAGAACCCAATGCAGGGCTTGAACCCATGAAACATGAGATCATGAAAGAAGCCAAAACCAAGAGTTGAACGCTTAACTGATGAAACCACCCAGGCACCCCTGCACGCTTTTAATCACTGGGTTTGGGGTCTCCTAAGCCTTGGTTGGACACCAACTGGCTGAAGCTAGAGATGGACACAATTTTGCCTTGTTCCAAAGCCTGCACTTCAAAGATAGCACCCTCCTTTTATATGCTGTATATATTTGGGTTCTAAGTAATACATTTTTGAAAAAAATCTTCAATATTAAACATATAATAAGAATCATAATAACTTTGAAATACATTGAACTCCATTGTCATTCAGAACTTTCTCCAATTATCGTTTTCTACCCAATCCTTCCTCCTAGGCTTTCAGCTAGATCCCCCTTTTTAGCTCTCCTTGCACTTCTGTGTGCCTGTGTGACTGAGTCTGGCCAACACGAGGCAGGCACAGGTGGAGGGCACCACATCCTAGCCTCCTTTATTTTCTTTCTTGTGTCTGAACCAGGCCTTGCTTCAAAAGGAGATTCACATCATAATAATCTGATGCTTGGTCTGTGACATCATTTACCTGTACATCAAGATTGGGACTTTTTTTTTAAATTTATTTTTGAGGGAGAGAGGGAGAGAGAGAGAGGAGAGAGAGAGAGAGAGAGAGAGAGTGCGAGTGAATGAGCAAGCAGGATAGGGGCAGATAAAATGGGAGACAGAGGATCCAAAGCAGTGTCAGCAGAGAGCCCGACACTGGGCTTGAATCCATGAAGCATGAGATCATGACCTGAGCCAAAATCAAGAATTGGATGCTTAACTGACGGAGCCACCCAGGCACCCTGAGATTTGGGGACATTTTGACTAACACTATCTCAATTCTGCTGTCAGAAGAATTATTTGTTTTCTACTCACAGCCAATGTCAATAACTGTAAGAGCCTCTCTCCACTCTTGCTTGGAAGAGACTATTGAGCCATTTCCTTCTGCTGTTGGGCCACATGCTTTATTCTCTTTTGTGTATGTCTAATTTTACACCATCAGAGCTCTTGAGTCAAATTAAGGCAAAGAGGACTTCATTATTTAAAACATTTCTCCTAGGACTTTAAGATCCTCTAGCCCAAGTTTCTCATTTTATCTAAAACAAAGCTCAGACCCAGGGATTCAGTCACTTGCCAGGTGTGCTCTGTGATTAGTGGCAGAGGTGGTACTAGAACCCAGGGCCAGAACTAAGGCAAGGAACCTGGAGTGAACAATTTAGAGAGGCTCTCCCTTTCAGATGCCGGCCCTGTGTTTATAAGGGAGCCCTCTGAGGTGTTCTTTCTTTCTTTTCTTTAAGAAATAGCCACATTTTTGGCTGGGCAGCTTTCTCAGCCAGCTTCCTACTCCTAGACACCCAAGAACAAAGAGACTTCTTTTCATTTTAAATTGTCTCAGTCTGGTTTAGCTCATGCTCATCCAACTTTCTTAAAGTCTTTGTATTGGTCCACTCCATTCCACAAAAGCTACACCATCCTTCTTTTCCAGGCAGGTCTCTCTTTGCTGACTTACAGATTAGGTTTCTGTGGGACTGCAACGTGCAGATCCATAAAAGTTACTTTATCTAACTGGGAGGATTTCCTAGGTTTAAAGAAAACCTCGGGGCGCCTGGGTGGCTCAGTCAGTTAAGTGGCCGACTTCGGCTCAGGTCATGATCTCACAGTTCGTGGGTTCAAGCCCCACATCGGGCTCTGTGCTGACAGCTCTGAGCCTGGAGCCTGCTTCTGATATTGTGTCTCCCTCTCTCTCTGATGGTCCTCCGCTCATGCTCTGTGTCTCTCTCTCTAAAATAAATAAACGTTAAAAAAAAAAAAAAAGAAAACCTCAATCTTCCTCCTGCATCCCTCCTTTCCTCTCACATGACTACCACACTCCCACACTTCTGACACCAGACGGGTGGGAGTTTCCCACATCAGGTGATTCTGTGATACCAGCTGGGTGTCCTACAATTTAAGTCAGTTTTGACACTGTCTGTCTTAAGGCAGCATCATATCCCACAGGTTAAGGGCTCAGTCCCAAAAGACTAACCCTCCACACCCCCAACACACATACTTTAGATGCCAATCACAAACAGTCGGTCCCCAGGTTACCCATGACTTCTGTCTAACCTGGCCACAGATGGCAGTTCTCATGACCTCCTCCCCTCAGTACTGTTACAACAGTTTACAGAACTCAGGGAAGCACCTACTTAGGGTTACCAGTTTATTAAAGGATATAAGAACATAGATGAGCAGCCAGGGGAAGAGACACACAGGGCAAGGTCTAGGAGGATCCTGAGCAGAGGAGCCTTTGTCTTGATGGAACTGGATACTTGGACTTCCCTTTATCTGCTCACAAACCTGGAAGCTCTCTCAACTCCATACTTTGGGAATTTTTATGGCAACTTCATTATGCAGCCATGATTGAACCTTAACTTCATTTCCAGCCCTTCTCCCCTCTCTGCAGGATTAGAGGTAGGATTGAGAATTCTAAGCTTCTAATCCTTGTGTGGTCTTTCTGGTTACCAGCTCACATCCAGGAATCCATAAAAAGTCACCTCATTAGTACAAAAGACCCTGCTATCACCCAGGAAATTCCAAGAGATTTAGGAACTCCATGTCAGGAACTGGGGTCAAGGCCAAATATTGGAACAAAAGATGCTCCTAGTGCTCTTATCACTTAGGAAATAACAAGAATTTTAGGAGCTTAGTGCCAGGAACGAGAGGTAGATGCCAATATATGTATATTCCCTATTATTTCACACTAGTATCACCTTAAACATTTCCAAAGTCTTAACAAAGGGTCATATGGCCATATTTTTGATTTGTCCTTTGTCCTGATGTGGTTTTTTTTTTAACATTTATTTATTTATTTATTTCAGAGAGTGCATACATGCATGTGCCTGAGTGGAGGAGGAGCAGAGAGAGAGAGAGAGAGAGAGAGAGAGAGAGAGAGAGAATCCCAAGCAGTCTCTGCTCTGTCAGCACAGATCCTGACAGGAAGCTCGAACTCACAAACCATGAGATAACAACCTGAGTCAAAACCAAGAGTCAGACGCTTAACCAACTGAGCCATCCAGGGGCCCCTGAACTATTTCTTACTTTAAGTCCCATTGGCTCTCTGGAGAGACTAAAATGTGAAGCCATTCTATTTTCCAATCTAATAAGTTCCATGGCCTCTAAATGTCTTTTAATTTCTGCTAGCAAATACAATAGTTCTTTCTTGAGCTCATCTCTCTGCAGCAGCTGAAAGCACCCAACTTACTTTTCCAACATGTGTTTAGAAATCTCTTTAGCCAGGCCCAGAAGTTCACTAGTTATTTTCCATCCTTTTGGTTACTGGAGACACCGCCTTGTCAGTTGTTTTGGTACTGATAACAGGGTCATCATTCTTCCAGCCTGCCATCCTAGCCTCCACTAAGGCCAGTCCTATGGCCAATGCCTAACTTTGTTCTCCTAAGTTTTGGGTATAGCTACCCCACTTCTGGTACCAATTTATGCATCACTTAACTAGTGTTGCATAGCAAACCACCCAGAAAATTTATCGGCTTAAAAAATGCTTTTTCTTCTTTTTTCTTTTTATTTCTTAAGATTCTGTGGTTTGGCTGAGTGGGCTTTTCTAATCTGGGCTGGCTGGCCAGGGCTGAAGCGTCACTGATGGCCCAGGCGCGTATCTGATGATGAACTGAAACAACAGGACCCCTGGGCCATTTTTCTCCAGCAGCTAGCATGCTGGCCCAGGCTTGTTCCCACGAATGCTGGGTTCCTAAAGCAGGGACAGAGAGCAAGCCCTTTTCCATTATCTGTTTGCATTTCACTTGTGAATTGCCAAGTGACCAAAGCAACTCATGTGGCCAAACCCAGATTCAACCAGTGGATAAATGGAATTGGTGATAAGAATTCTAAAATATGTGGTGATTCTCAAAATGCATAACATAAAGTACGTATTGTTTTGTGGGATTATTTCAAGCATCTTAGGGGACTGCATGTCATCCACTGTGATGGATGATTTTATGTGCCAGCTTGACTAGGCCACAGAATGCTCAGATATTCTGTTGAACATTATTATGGGCTCGTACATGACCATATATCTGATAATATTAACATCTGAATTGGTATAATTGGTACACTGAACAAAGTTGGTTGACTTCTGTAATGTGACTCGGCTTTATTCAATCTCCTGAAGACCTACATAGAAAAAAAAGTTGGGTAAAAAGGATTCTGTCTGATTGCTTGAGCTGGGACTTTGGTCTTCTGCTTCAACTAGAAGGTATACCCTTGGCTCTCCTGGTTCTTGGGCCTTCAGATTGAGACTAGAACTTTGCTACCATCTCTCCTGGGCCTCAAGCACACCAACTGCAGATCTGGGGACTTCTGAGCCTTCATAATTTGTGTGAGTCAATTCCTGACAATATTATCTCTTTATAAATAATACAGTTGAAAGATATCGATCTATATGTCTCCTATTGGTTTTGTTTCTCTTGAGAACATAGACTAAATACAGCCAGTATTTCTGGAGTTATGGGATGGGTACGGGGAATCATCATCATATATCATGTGGAACACTGATCAAGTGGCTGTTATATTCCAGGCACTTTTCTTAGTGCTTTAAGTCTATTAACTCATTTAATTACCATAGCACTCCTATGAGATGGGCATTTTTATTGTATTTATTTATAAAAGATAAATAAGAGATACAGAGAAGGTAAATAACTTACTCAAGGATATGCAGCCAACAGTGACAAGACTGGGTTTGCAACCAGCCAGTCTGGCTGTAGAACTTGTGACCTAACTGCTTTTTTTTACTAACTTTCCAAGAAGAAAAGGAAGCGGTAGAGGAAGGAACAAGAGATGAAGGAGAGGCCACAAGAGAAAAGGAGCTAAAGGATGATGTAACAGAGGTCTCAGGGCCTAGATCATAACGAATCTTGTGTGACAAAGTAAGCACTTTCGGGGTATCTATACAGGCCACATAACCTTTTCAAATGCTTCTTCCAACGAGACACTCTAGGGAGCTATGTATAGACTCATTTTACCCCTTTTCCTCTGACCGCCATTGGTTGAACTGGATCCAACTTGGGCCAATATTATCTTTCAAGAGTTTGGAAATAGGACTGAGAGATTCCATATTGGTCTGGACTTGAGTGTTGTAATTGGAAGAAGCAAACTCAAGAGCTGTGGGGGACATGTCCTGCCTGCCATGTGGCCTTGAGAGATTGAGGAAAAGGAATTCAAGATGCAAGTGAGAGCAGAGAGGATGGATGGCGGGTCCTTGAGCTGCCCTCTGTTCTCAGTCCCAGGAGCTCCCTGCACTCCTGCTCTTCCTCACAAGGTGACCCCACTTTTTCTATGTCCTGTTTCTGTTAAAGTCCACTGGCCTGTGGTACTTATAACCCAAGGTCTGAGGGATTTTATACACCCAGGAAAGAAGAGCTTAAACTTATCTGAAAGTGATAAAAACGCTCCCAACAACTTAAACACAGAAGAGAGAAAGGGGGAGTAGAATTGTCCTGTGTGTACCAAAGTGTGGAAATTCAAGGGGGACCAGTTTGAGCTCAGATGAATGAAGAAGGTCGCAACATTAGCGCTATCTGAGAACAAAGCAATTTGACCCTAAAGTGGGGCTGGCACTTGGGTGGCACAAGCCCAAAAGAACCCACCACATGACAGAGTGAATTTGAGTGTCAGGAGGGGCAGGAGTTAGGCCGGACAATGACTTTGGGGGTCCCTTCCACCTGCAATTTGTGGTTCTGTGGCCCTGGAGTGGGGCCTGGATGGGTTTCTGTCAGGACGCGGTTGCGGTTGCGGTGAGGAGGCATTCCTGGTTTAGAACACTCGTCTGTCGGCGCCTCAGGGAACACTGGCCTCAGCGGGAGATGAGACGGGACAGCTGGCTTGCTGAGCCCGTGCGCTGTGAAAGTTGACGCAAGCCAGGGCCTTTCTTGTTTTGATAAACAATGTTTCTTCCCCTCACCTGCCCCGATGGGCGGGCCACCTCCTTGGGCATGTTAATGAGCTTGTCTCTGGTGAAGGCTCGGAGCCCCTGAACAACAATTAAAGCTCAGGCAGTGTCTCAAAACCTGCTGACTGGCTTCTGCTACTCCAGACACCTCGCCCCCGCCTCCTTCCTGTCCCCACCCCGCCGCGAACAGAACTGGTGTTTCGGGTTTTAAAAACAATAATTTCCTATTCGTAAAGAAATCCAGAAAGCCTAAAGAAAATAGGGATAATTCAAAACCCTATCACTCAGAAGTAATCACCACTCACTTTTTTTGGTGAACATCTCTCAAATCTCTTACATACGCACGCTAGAATATAATCATCTCAACCTTTGAGCCATTCTGTGAACAGCGTTTTCATATAATCACCTCTCCTGGATGTGTTTTCACGTTGATAAACATGGACTGACCTCACCAGACCCCCTCTTCTCCTTTCCTGAAGCTTCCTCCACTTCATTTGGATTTCGGCAGCCATCTCGGCCCCTGCAGCCCAGGCTTCCTTCCCCTGACATCAATAATTGAACAAAAGCCTCCGCAGACTCAGGGCTGGGCACCGCGGCTGCCGCCCGGGCCCAGAGGCCGCTGTGCTCTGCTGAGCCACAACCTTCCTGCTGAGGCTGTGGAAAGAGCAGCTGCCGGGGAAATCACACTGAAAGAAAGCAACAGCAGAAATTTCTCTTGGCTCGTTGGCTGGCTTGTCTCATTCCTTCTTTAAGAAATTCTCGGTTTGTCTCTAATTATCCAGCGCCCAGAGGTTCGGAGGAAGGCTGTGGCTGAGAGGACGCCACACTTCAAACAGTTTGTCAAGGAAGCTTTGGATCTCTAGCACAAAAGACACAATAGAAAAGTTGAATGCGGCTGTGGGTCCACAGACTCTTGCCAAATGAGGATTGTGGCTTCTCAGGCAACAGGACGGTGCCTGATTCACAGGGATGGTGCCGGATGACGGGTGGCCTGCCAATGGCTTCTCCACGGGAATGTTTATCCTGATGGGAGCCTGCCCCCTCCTCAGGGGTTTATCCTAAAACAACGATCAGTGCTTATGAACATACTCTTCATCTTTAGATTTTTTTTCTCTAGCTGGAGGCATTAAATACAAGATGTGGTTTCTCAGTTTGGGCACTATTGATAATTGGGCTGGATAATACGTTGCCTTAAAGGACTGTCGGCCATGAGCATTGTAGAACATCTAGAAGCATCCCTGGTCTCTACCCACTAGAAGCTAGTAGCGTTGCCCTCAGTTGTAACAACCAGAAATATCTCTAGATATTGCCAGATATTCCTGGGGAAGGGGGTCCCAATCACCCCTGACTGAGAAGCACTAGCATAGAGGCTAAAAGGATAAGCATTGCAACCAGACCAAGTCCTGACACTGACTCTAACTTTACTGTGTCACCTTAAGAAAGTTTTAAAAAATATTTTTGATCCTCGGTTTACTCATCTTTATAGTGGAGAAAATAACAGTACCTACCACAAGCAGGTTAGAGGATTAAATAAAATGAGGGAAATAAATCAGACAGCAAAGGGCTCATGAATTAACTGATTCTAGTTTTCACAATAATTCTTTGAAGTAGATAATATCAATAAACTCATTTTTCCGGACTGAAAGTTGTGATGGAGGGATGTTGGGCAACTTCCTTGATTAGGAAGTGGCTTGTGTTGTTAATTCCTAGGGCAAGAGAACTTTCCATCCATACCTAGATCAGGTTATGGTACCAGTTCCCTCAAGTCAGGAGAAGCAAACAAGCAGGTCTGGGGTGTCCAAACTCACGGACTTGTCTTGGCTTACCCCAATCTGCTTCATAGAAGCCATCATTCTTCTCTGTGACCAGGTTGTACAGCAAGCCTTTTTTTTAATTTTAAATTTTATTTATTTTGAGAGAGAGAGCATGAGTGGGGAGGAGAGAGAGAGAGAGAGAGAGAGAGAGAGAGAGAGAGAGAGAGAGAGGAAGACAGAATCCCAAGCAGGCTCTGCATTGTTAGCACGGAGCCCAGTGTGGGGCTTGGACTCACAAAACTGTGAGATCATGATCTGAGCTGAAACCAAGAGTGGGACACTTAACTGACTGAGCTACCCAGGCCCCCCCCCCCACTAGAAGGCCTTTTTGTAACTCCAAGCTATCACACAGATGAAAGCCACTATTATCATACAGAACTTATCCTTCTGTGGATGCAATTGCCCAAGGGAGAGGTTTATTTACTCCATAGGAGTTGGACCTCACTAGCCTTTGAAATCCCTTTCCCTACTTAAGATTTTACAGAACCAACATCTTATTAATGAAGACACTGAGAACAAGTGTCAACGGTGAGAGAACAAAGAAAGGCAGAGAATAGCCAGAGCTGAGGACCTGAGGAGGGGACAAGACCCCAAGACAAGCAAGTAGTTGGGCAGATTACGTCACAAGATGTCCCCATGGGAGGCTACTTCATCTCTGAGGATGCCCCTCTTCTGGTCCAACCTGAATGTCCAGATTCAAGGCTCAATCAGGAATGAATAGAAGGATGAACAGATAGGTAATAAGCAAGTGTAGTGAAATGTAAATGACAAACCTAGGTGGTAGGTGTGTAGTTAGTGTTCACTGTAAAATTATTTCACTTTGCTGTATGTTTTGAAATTTTTCATAATACAAGATACTTAATCTCTGGAAGAATTAAAGAAAAATATCCTAAGGCCAGAGACTCCAGCTGCAGGGATGGACAGACCTCAAGGCTTCTTCTCACTATGACCCTCTGGAAGGCCCCCTTTGCTGGGCTGTGGCCACCCCCACTTTGGCACTGTGTTATTCCCTGGGGAATGGGGATGGCCTGGAGAGAAGCAAGACTCACTGAGTCACACTCCTGAAGGCTACAATTTGATTTCAGTGCTACCTAATTTTTCCTTTACCCTGTCTCACTCATTTGCATAGAAGTTTTCTGGAAGAAGCAGGCATCCTGGACATGGTCCCCTACTCTGGGCTTCTTTCTTCACCTCTAAGTTCAGTGGCCACCTCACTGGGCTCCAGAGCCTTAGAAGTCCCATCTGGCTTCTGATGCTGACAATTATCAAAATAGCAGGGATGTAGTAAGAAGTCTATTATAGTTCCTGAATTTAAAGTTTTACCAGAAGCACATTAGAATGTATTTCTTTCTTTTTGAATTTCGAACTTGAAAATATATTTAAGAATATTTAAAGTCTTTCTAAAGAGCAAATAAATTCCTACAGCTCCTTCATTCTAATCTGTTATTTTCCTGTCAGAAGTGGTTAATGGTTGAGATCACAGGTTTTGGACAGGCACCGGTTCGAATCCCAGCTCTGCCACTTGCTAGCTCTATGATCATAGGCCAATTCCATAACCCTTCCAAGCCTCCTTTTCCTTACCTGTAATGTGACAATTCCTGCTTAGTGTTGTTTGGAAATGAGAAAATATGTTTAAAGGTCTTTGTGTGATGCTTGGCACAGAGCATGTTCTCATGTTCTCAATTAATGGTAGCTATTAATACCATTATTATTATTATATTTTTCTTTTAGCCCCTGCTTACAGACATCCAAAGTTTTATATAGTTGAGGGGATAGTTTACTGACATATACAATTTTTGACACCAAAAGACCCTGGCTGTCTGGCTGCCAAGTCCCAGGGTTACATTTTCAGTCTCTCAGGAATTATTTATATTATTCAAACTCATAGAAGGCGGAAATGCAATTTCAAGTGTCAATGTTTTGACTTCCTGAGATATATAGAACCGCCTTAATTTGTTAAAAAAAAAAAGGAGAAAATGTAGAAAATGAGTATGTCACTCATGAGTCTAGAGATTTGGCTATCTACTTTTTCTTTGAACCTTTTGCTTCTGACATGATAATGTCAAAGAAAGCAGGAATGGCTGACATCATGGTCTCACGCTAATCTCGGGTAAGTTAAGTTTACGGAGTGCAGGAGGTAGTTGGGGGGGAATTCTTGTGTTTTTTTGGTAAAAATTGTATGAGATTAATTAATCAATACTAAACCACCCTTGCCATCCTGGAATAAATCCAATTTGGTAACAATGTATTATCCTTTTAATGTATTTGCTGGATTTGATTTTCTAATACTGTAAGATATTTAATATTGAGTTTTTGAGAGAGATTGGTCTGAAATTTCCTTTCTTACAATATGAACTTTTTGTCTGTTTTTTTGAGGAGAGGTTTTTTTAAGTTCATTTTAAGTTTATTTTTAAGCTTATTTAATTGAGAGAGAGAGAGAGAGAGAGAGAGAGAGAGAGGCAGAGACAGAGGGAGACAGAGAATTCCAAGAAGTGCAGCACATGTCAGAGTCTGACACGGGGCTCACCCACCAAGTGTGAGATCATGACCTCCGCCAAAATCAGAAGTCAGATGCGTTCTTGACTGAGCCACCCAGGCACCCCTTTTCTTATCAGATTTTAATCTCAAGATAAGACTACCATCTTTTCTTTTTCTAAATAAAAATATGAGAGAGTTTGATGTAATTCCTTTCTTAAAAGATTGAAGAATTCGCCAGTGAAATCACCTGAGCTTAGAGATTTCCTTATGGGAAGATTTCTAATTAGAAAATTAATTCCTTTAAAAAGTTGCTTTTCTATTATATTGGAACACAATAGTTGTTTCCTATTATAAAATTAATTTTTTTGTTGTTATGACTAGGATAATTCAGATACTTTATTTTCTCTTGTGTAAGTTTGCTAAGTTAGGTTTTTCAAAGACTGGCCACTAAAAGTTCCAAATTTGTTGGTGTCAAGTTACTCATGGTATCTTATTACCTTTTTAACATCTGTTGGACCTGTAATGATCCCCTTTTTATTTCAGATTTTGGTGATTTGTCTTTTTCTTTTCTTGATTAAATTGCTAAAGATTTTCTAAGATGAACATTTGACTTTCCTGGTTTTCTCTATTTTGCATTTATTTTCTTATTTCATTTGTTCATTCTCTTATATTATTGTCTTCTGTTTTATTTGGGTTTATTTTGTAGATTTTTTTTCTTGAAATTGACACTTAAGATCATGGATTTCTTTTCAGCCTTTATTTCTAATACATGCATTTAAGGCTCTAATGATATCTCATGTATGGCTGCAACCAACAAATGTTGATAGATCACATTTTCATTATCACTCAGTTCAAAATACATCCTGACTTGGGGCACCTGAGTGGCTCAGTCAGCTGAGGATCCGACTTGGGCTCAGGTCATGATCTCAGATCATGGGTTCGAGCCCCACATCGGGCTCTGTGCTGACAGCTCAGAACCTGGAGCCTGTTTCCGATTCTGTGTGTCCCTCCCTCTTTGCCCATCCCCTGCTCATGATCTGTCTCTCTCTGTCTCTCAAAAATAAATAAACGCTAAAAAATTTTTTAAAAATATATCCTGATTTGAGTGTATTCTTTGACTCACAGCTTATTTAGAAATGTATTATCTAAGTCCCAACATTTGGATAATTCAAATGTTTCCTAGCTTAATTCTATGGTAGTCAAAAGACATTACAATGAATAAATCACACTTGGGAAATTGTTGAAATTTATTTCATGGCCCCGCATGGTCAATGTGTTATATGCATTTGAAAATAATGTATATGTTGTCCATGTTGCAGTGTTTCATATATGTCAGTTAGCTGAAGTTGGTTTACTGTGTTCTTCAGATCTTCTATGTCTTATTGGTTTTCTTTTGTATGCTGTTTCATCAGTTCCTGAAAGTGGTATTTTAAAGCAACACCTTCCCCTCCACGTATATAACCACCCATCCTATGATTATGGGTTGTCCTATTTCTTACTGATCTGCCAATTTCTGCTCCTTGAGTTTTGAAACTCTGCTAATAATCCATGCAAACTTAGAATTGTTATATCATCCTGGAAGACTGACTTTATTCTTGTGAAATATCTTTCTTTTCTGTGGTAAGTCTCCTTGACTAAAAGCCTATATGTCTCCTGATATTAGTAGGGTGAAATCAGCTTTCTTTCAGTCTACATCTGCATACTTTTGCTTTTTTAATGGAACACATTTTAAAAATGAAATTCTCATGATGTCTGGGGGGCTCCATTGATAAAGCATCCAACTCTTGATCTCAGTTTTGTGAGTTCAAGCCCCACATTGGGCATGGAGCCCACTTAAAAAAATAAAATAAAGATGAAATTCTCCATATTGTCATCAATTTCTTGAACCATAATAATTAGCAACTTAAAACTCTGTGCCTGATAATGCTTATGTTTATATTGCCTATGAGTCTTTTATCCTCTGCTTCTCCTCTTTGTTCTATTTCTTGGAGTGCCTGTTAATTTTGAATGCTAGAAAACGTATAAGAAAAACTGTGACACGCTGATGATGTTATATTTTTCTAGAGAAAACTTACCCTAGCCACTGGCAGGCAGCTAGGATGGAGGCAAACTGTCTTAATCTAATCAGGGATCGAGCTCACTTAAAGTTGACGTGCATCCTTTGTAAGGCTCAGTTGCAGAATTTGCATGATTTGCTCTCCCTCTGATTTGCCCCAAGCTCTAAAGTAGAATCTCAACCAAGTGTCTGGAGTACTTACCAGGCACCTTCTCCCAGCAGATCCTAAATTCTAATTTTATCTCCACAGCATCACAAAACTTTCTGAATTTGTTTTTGGATTTCTTTCATGTTATTCTCATTTTTTAAGTCTCTCATTTCATCTGGCCTATGAAACAATGAATTCCTTGAAGTAAAACTGGTGTAGAGCACTGGTCTCAGTTCTTTGCACCTCTTTTCTCTTTGGAGTTTGGTCCCTTAATTCATGGCCGCCATAACCCATTCAAACCCAACTTTTGTCTCCCCTGTCTCATGAGGCTGCGGACAGCTCTGTTGTCTTCTCTCTATTATCAGCTGTCTCTCACCGGTCTTTCCAGCCTCTCATCTCCCTCTTTAATACTTGACAAATGCTCCAGAGAATAAAGTCAGAATCCATTTTTCAGGCTTAAATCAGTAACATTTCCTTCTCTCTAAAATCTTGATCTCTCACATCCTGGTTGTCTCTGTATCTCTGTGGCTTCCTGCAGACTTTTGTTGCTTATTTTGTTGTTGTTGTTGTTGTATTTTATCTAGCTTTGCTACTAACCCCATTGTTCTACAAATTACTCCAACATAGCTACAGAACAGATGCCTTTCCTCATAAGGTCATATGTTAGTTCTGTTTTATACTTGAGTCTGTTATACATATAAAAATCAGATTCTAAGGTTACTACAATGAACATGGATGTGGCCAAAGATGCTTGGAAGAGCTAGGTTTATAAACAGAAAGCACAATGGAAAAATCTGTCAGTGCTAGAGTTCTAAAAATGGCTCTATGACTTTATAATAATCTTTAAAAATCCCTAAGATATAAATTTTTACCCATATAAACTTCCCACTTTACAGAGCAGTAAGTAAAGAAAATGAGCTCTGAACCTGAGACATGTATGCCTGAGACACATTTTATAAGTATGAAAATATTTATAAAATAAATAAAACAAAATGGGTTGAAGCTGACAAGGTTATAAAGGGGATTCTTTTACAGAAAGAAACATAATGCTTGAGTTCTACCAAAATAAAACAAGAAATTGATAAAGGCTGTGAAGATGATGGTTCTTTTGATTGAAGAGACAGCTACTTTGATCTTCCATGCAGTGAATAATTTTACAGAAAGATGGTCATATTACTCTACTCAGGAGGTCATGCAACTGAAATATTTTCTCTCTTCTTTCATGAGAAAAAAGAGAAATGGGAAGATAGCAACCAGATGGTAAGGAAATAGGTTTAACAAGTTTCAGGTTAGCACTTAAATAACTTAGAATATAGGTCCAGCTGCTCTGAAAGACTTAAAATAACATGCTTTTAATTATATAGATCAGGAGTCCTCAAAATATGGCCTTGGGGTCAAATGTGGCCCATTGCCTATTTTTGCAAATAAAGTTTTATTGGAACATAGACATATCCATTCACTTATGAATTGTCTGTGGCTGCTTTTGAACTACAACAGAAGAGTTAGTAATTATAACATGGATCATATGGCCTGCAAAGTCTAAAATATTTATCATCTGATTCTTTACAGAAAAAAACTTGCTAACTCCTGCTATCAAAATTTCTTTTTATAAATCTATGAGCATTTATGATGGCTCTGCTGTGACACCTTCGAGAGCTCAGGAGCTTTCAGTCTTATCACTTGACCTTCCCTAGATGTTGATCTGTCTGCATAGGACAATATGGCTCACCATTAGGTCTGCAGTACAGCCACTGGGAAGGGATTATGCAAATTCCAACCTACATCTATAGCACAATAAGTGAGTTATTATATAATGGTCTTGTATTTCCAAAAAGGGTAAAGCTGCCTTCAGAATATCCTGTTGTTTTTTTAAGGTAGCAAAACAACATATTATAGAAACATTTCCATTTTAAATTCTCTATGCCTGAAGTGAAAACTTAAGTTATCAGTGTACCTCTGCTCCCAAACATGATGGATAAATGAGGTATTGCATATAAAAGCTATGTGGTGAAGTGAATAAGGATGTTCTTTGGAGTCAGACAGATCATATTTAATCGCAACTTTTCCTAAATAACTTGGGCAAATTCTTTAACCCTACTGAGCTCCAGTTTCCTCATCTCTAAACATGGGTAGCTACTGGGGCACCTGGGTGGCTCAGTTGGTTGGGTGTCCAACTTCAGCTCAGGTCATGATCTCACTGTCTGTGAGTTTGAGCCCCACATCAGGCTCTGTGTTGACAGCTCAGAATCCTGCTTCAAATTCTGTGTCTCCCTCTCTCTCTCTGCCCCTCCCTGCTTATGCTCTTTCTCTGTCTCTTTCTCTCTCTCAAAAATAAATAAACATTAAAAAAATAAAAATAAAAATGGGCAGGTAGGCAAGTAGTGTGAAGAATAAATTAGGTGTATATGCTATGATGACAGCTAATAGGTACTCGGTAGCTGTTGACATTTTCCTTTCCATGGGTTTTCCAGTTATCTCAATAGGAACTTGATACTTGGAAATATTAAGCAGACTAGAACCTCACTGTTTGTCTTCCATAAAATGTACCAGCCCTACACCCTTTACTTATCTCTTATACTAACTTTGTGTAGTTAAGTTCCATTCATGTATAAATAATTTGTGAAGGGCCTAACTAGAAACCACATCTTTCTGCAGGGAGCCAGTGACAACTCTTGGGTAGCGGGGGCATTTGGATTGAAGAGCATCTTTGTCTACTCTGCTTCTGAAGCTGGTAATTGATGCCTTAAACTACAGTATGTAATTTAGTGTGACAGACTTCTTTTGTGTTAATAAGAAGTTACTCAATAATTCATTTCCTAGACCTCTCACTGTAAATCATGATAAACTAATGTGGTTTTAATGAGGCTGTAATATGCTTTTCTGAGGGAATTCTGCTGTAACAATTAGTGTACCATGATTTTAAGGCATAATTGCCTCAAGATAGAGGGCAGCTCAATACCGAAGGAGGTGACACTTTCAGGGCAAGAGATGGGAAGTTCCTCAAAATACCTTCCACACGGTTGTTGTGGAAGATTGAGATTGAATGAGTGCTTAGAACAAAAATCTGAGATGCTGGCGTGTAAAATAAAACAATGTTCTCCCTCTCACTGAAAACTTCTGTCCACTAGGGAAAAAATAAAACAAAGAAAAGAGACACGTTGAAACTTTCAGCACTAATTGTCTTTAGTGCCATAACTAACCAATTTCAGGTGCTGGATAATATTCCTCTGTTCTTTGAATTCCTTTGTTCATTCGTTTTTAATTTGAGAGAGAGAGAGAGAGAGAGAGAGCATGAGCGAGTGGGGGGGAGGGGGAGGGAGAGAGGGAGAGAAAGAGAGAGAGAGAGAGAGAGAGAGAGAGAGAGAGAGAGAGAGAGAGAGAGAGAGAGAGAGGGAGAGAGAGAGAGAGGGAGAGAGAGAGAGAGGGAGAGAGAAAATATGTTAAGTAGGCTCCGTGTTCAGTGCAGAGCCCAATGTGGAGCAGGGATCATGACCTGAGCTGAAACCAAGAGTCAGTCACTCAAATGACTGAGCCACCCAGGCGCCCTATTTGTTCATTTTAATAGGATTAATTTTGTTTTGATGTTCATTGTCCTTTAACATTTTGCTCAGTTGTGTAAGATGCCTCATGTGGTTTTTGAAAGGAGGGAGGGAGAGGATTACCGCTAAACAGAAAGCCAAACAAACGCATAGGATTTGTTTCCCCTGAAAATATCTGAGAACAGTTGCATATTCTACTACTTAGATTCATTCTTCGATACAGTAGGTGTTTTTCCAACGTGCACATTACAACATTTATCAACAAGGAAGATAAATGACCACCAACATCAATTCAATAAACATCACTTAAGCACCTATGCAGGTGCTTAATACAAACAAAATGCAACACGTAATGAGTACATAAAGATGAATAAATGCTTCTAAGGTCTCATGGTATAACAGAGAAGACAAAGGCATATACACCTACCATGGATATATGGGATTGTACGAAAGTTACTATTATAGAGTACGATGTATTAAGGAAATATAATAACTTTCACTTGAATTGTACTTTTATGGTTTATAAAAGGCTTTCATGTATATTATTACTCATTTGGATCCCACAAAAATTCCATAAAATGTATGAAGATTATTATCTCAGTTTTGTAGATGAGGAAATTATGCTTCAGAGTAGTTGGCTAGCCCAAATTCATATGGCAAATAGGAAAAGGAGTCAGGCTCCAAGTTCTTTGCTTGATTGGCATATTGTTCTGCTTTTAATATATAATATGAACTGGTGGGCATTACTGTGTTTTCCTTACTTTTTTTTTTTTTGAAAGAGAGAGAGCACACATGAGAGAGAATGCGCAAACGAAAGCGGAGGGGGGCAGAGGGAGAGAGAGACTCTTAAGCAGGCTCCAAGTAGGCTCTATGTTATGTCCAGTGTGAAGACCAATAACAGGCTTGATTTCACAACTGTGAGGTCATGACCTGAGCTGAAATCAAGAGTCAGATGCTTAACTGACTGAGCCACCCAGGTGTCCCGGCACCTTAATATAACGTTAAGGCTAATAACTGACAAGAAAGGCTGAGCTATCCATGTTACATCCAAATCTTTCACTGGCTTCCCAAGCCCTGGTTGAAGTCCAGGCTCCTGATCTGATATAAGAAGTCCTTCATCACCGGTGGCTGTTGCTGGAGTCTTTAGCCTCATTGCCTACTATTGTTGGCTTTGAACTCCAGCAACACAGTGGCACCTGGAGTTAGTTTCCACTGCACTCATGTGATTTCTCCCCTCTGCCCAAGTGATCTCCTCTAAACTGACAACCTCCTATCACCTTTAGGTCTTGGCTATTCAGCTCCCCATTGGAAGTTTTCCAAACTCTATCAAGGTCAGTTAGGTTTTCATTTTCTGTGTTCCTATAATATCTTTATTTGCATGTTTCTCATTTTATTGTTATGTTCACGAACCTTTCTCCTCTATTGAAGTGTGAGCCCAGTGAGTATAGGAACTAGGTCATGTTCTTCTCTGGTGCCTGGTACACAGAAAGTGCTCAATAAACAAGAGCTGTGTGAATAACTGAATTTGTTTAATGCATAATTTCCCCTGCAGTGAGACTCGGTACACACCGCCAAAGGCTACAGTGGCAGGCTACAGTAGGTGACTTTTCTCACATTCTATAGGATGTATGAGTAGAGAAGCTGGTCCCTGGTCACCGTTGGTCAGTCCACAGTGCTTCTTACTCTAGACCAGAGGCTATACTAAAGGCCAAATGCAGTAAAAGTTTCTTAATAAAGAGGTGACAACTAGGTTTTAAATGTTGAAATAATTGACTTATGCTTTTATTAAATGAGAGCGGTCATTATAAAAAGTTTGACTCAAAGATGCTTAATTCCTAGAAGCAGATCATTAGAGGAAGATGGAACCAGAGGGTTGTGTTGGCCAGTGCTAATGTGTACTCACCACACACACACAAAGCTGAACTTCACTATGAATGCAAATAAGGGTAAGAAAGCAATCCTACTATCCCATCTCTCACTCCAGTTACTCTTCCACTCTTCTAGATGGCAGTTAAAACTTTCTTTTTCCTTTTTTGTTTCTTGCTTCATTGAGAAAAGGGGTGTTGCACTAGCATTGGGAATTCTGGCTCTCCTGGTTAGCCCATCTCCCGCAGCCCAGAGAGAACCTCTGCAGTCATCTGGCGGACCATCTTGTCTCTTCACAAATGTACCATAACCAAAACTAAACTCATGAGTTCTACCCCAAAGCCAGACCTGCTCCTCTCACAATCATCCCGAGTTCAATAAATGGCAGCTCTATTTTTTCAGTTGTGCCGGCTGAAAAACTTGTGGGCATGACTTTCCTTGCCTAGTTTTCCCACACCCTACATCCAAACCATCAGCAAATCTTGGAAACTCTATAGTCACGGTTGTCTTACCCCACCTTGCTCTATACAACTCCATGCTTCCCTGAGTTCCATCCTCATCTTGCAGAATCATCTCCCAGCTTCCCCCTTTGTCTCCATAGTCTATTTACTACCCGGCAGCTGGGGGGATCCTTTAAAACATCCTCACATAGGCTCAAAACACTCCAAAGGTTTCCATTTCATTCAGAGTTAAAACCAAAGAGTTTACGGGCTTTTACATGACTGGTCCCCCATTATCTCCTGCCACTCCTCATCTCACTTGCTCTGCTCCAGCCATATGGGCTGTCCTCAAACATACCAAGTAGATTCCTGCCCCTTTGGTAGCATTTGCTCTGCTCTGAGCCAGGGAGGCTTTTTTCTTACACAAATGCTTTGGTTGTTCCCAAGCATTTCAGTCATGTTTCTGCTCAAAAACCTCTGGTAAGAGAAGCCTTGTCTGCACACATTCTACTAAATTCTAACCCTCTCTCCTGCACACTCTATCACCCTTACCCAGCTGTGTTTTTCTATGTACTTATTACCACCTGAGCTATTCTCTACATTGTATATGCTTGTTATTACATTTATTACCTCTTTCACCTCTAAAACAGAGTTAATTTTTCTCTGGACAGAGACTTCATGTCTTACACTGAGCTATCTCCAGAAACTAGAATGGTGTCTAGCACATAGTAGGCACTCAAGACATATGTCTTGATTGGAGAACTGAATGGGTGAATGAATGAAAAATGAAAAAGACTAATAATATTTAGTGGTGGGGAGGGTATGGAGCAATACCATCATATTCTGTTTGCAGAGTGGAGGGGGGGAATAAATGGAGACACTCACTTCCAAATGCCTATTTGGAATGCCAATTTCTAGGAGTTTCCCTATAACACTACTATGTCACAAAGATACATGGCCAAAAACAGCTTAAGTACTTTTTTAGGGGCACCTGGGTGGCTCAGTCAGTTGAGCGTCAGACTCTTGATTTCAGCCCTGGTCATGATCTTATAGTTGAGAGATGGAGCCCACATCAGGCTCTGCGCTGGGTGTGGAGCCTGCTTAAGATTTTCTCTCCCTCTCCCTCTGCCCCTCCCTCCCTCATATTCTCTCTCAAAACAGTATTTTTTTAATAAAATAAATCAAAACAACCTCAATGGCCATCAATTGGAAATTAATTAAATAGGATTTGGTGCCTTGGAAGACAGCTTTGGACGCAAACAAGGAAGACTCATATGTTAAAGCTGTCTGGGAGGTATTTTCAGGAGGGAAAAAGGTAGGTTATGGAATTGTATGACGTGAATGAGACTGCCTACTTTTTCAAAGAGGACATGATATGGATTTACATGTACACATGCTTATGTGCACTAGCAGGTACACAGCAGGATGTTCTCAGACTGGTGATTATCTCTAAGGAGAGTAGGAAGGTGACTTTGCTTATTTATGTACTTCTGTGCTATTTTATTTAAAAGATTATTTTTAGGGGTGCCTGAGTGGCTCAGTCAGTTAAGCATCCAACTGCAGCTCAGGTTATGATCTCATGGTTTGTAAGACTTTGCCCCATGTTGGGTTCTGTGTTGACAGCTCAGAGCCTGGAGTCTGCTTTGGATTCTGTGTCTCCCTCTTTCTGCTCTCATTCTCTCCCTCAGAAATGAATAAAACATTAAAAATTGAAAAACAATATTTTTAGGGACACCTGTGTGGCCCAGTCAGTTAAGCATCTGACTTTGGCTCAGGTCACAGTTTCATGGTTCATGAGTTTGAGCCCTGAGTCAGGCTCTGTGCTGACAGCCCAAAGCATGGTGCCTGCTTCAGATTCTGTGTCTCCCTCTCTCTGCCCTTCCCCCCCACTCATGCTCTGTCTCTGTCTCTAAAAAATAAACATTAAAAATTGAAAAAAGGGCGCCTGGGTGGCTCAGTTGGTTAAGCCTCTGACTTCGGCTCAGGTCAGATCTCACGTTCGTGGGTTCGAGCCCCGCGTCAGGCTCTGTGCTGACTGCTAGCTCAGAGCCTGGAGCCTGTTTCCGGATCTGTGTCTCCTTCTCTCTCTGCCCCTCCCCCTCTCATGCTCTGCCTCTCTCTGTATCAAAAATAAATAAAAAACATTTTTAAAAAATTGAAAAAAAAATTTTAATGCCACGTTTCTCAGAAAGCCTAAAAAAGCAATGAAGATAGGTATGGAGACTTGTTTGCATATTGGCTCTGTCATTTACTCGCTATGTGACTTCCAGCAATCAATTTATTCTTTTCAGAAATCAAATCCATTACTTGACAAAGAAGCAGGCAGCATATGACTCCCACCTGGCTGAATGATGGGGGACCTTCTTGGACACAGAACCACATTAAGGAGCAATAGATAACAGAACAGATGGGATTTGGGGAAGAGGTTAGCATAACGCTGTTTCATATCATTTAATATTGATATTAATGGCCTCCATAAAGCTTTTTGCTCTTTTTACTCAGGATGTGAGCCAGACGTCTTTAAGATTGCAGCAGTTAATTTTATCCATCCAGGCTTCCCAATCAATGCTCTTAGTTGGAAGATATTTATGTTTAGGATGCTGAAAAGCTTTCCTCATAGTCAGGTCCATAGGGCATTCTAATACCACTTTCTAGAGTTAAGTGCTCAGACCTTGGACCCTTGATGTGAGAAACAATAAATAATAATGACTGCAGCTCTTGGCAAATACAACGCTCTGTGCAAAGTCGTAGAAAGAACGCTCAAGCATGCGGAATGAACAAGAGAAACAGAATGCAATGCTCCCAGCTTTTGATCCTAGCAATTAGAAGTGAAAACAGTGGCTACAATTTTGAATGTTGGACTGTCCCCTTGCAAGCCTTTTCTATATCAATTGTCATTGCTTGTTAGGGCGCATTTCCTTTTCTTTTCAGTTTCGGTACCTCTGTTCCTCCTTCACACACCAACCTTACTCAGCTGAGGCTCTGTTTGCCCACAAAACACAGTAGTTAGTGCTCTCACTCTTCTGTCCCTCGCTGGTGTCCATTTTCTATCCCAACCAGAACATTCACGTTTCCATTACACTATTTCCAACATGTCCATCCTCTGCTTAAATGCTTCCATATATACAGAATTAAGCCAGGTGTAAATTGGCCCTCAAGGACTCATCTATAATCTCATTCCCTCATTTTGCCATAAGAGAAAGAACAGATTATGTGTTGTGAAGACACTTGGATTCTAGTTAGAGCTAATTAGCTTGTTTGGATTCCTTGACTGTGTTAGCTTCAGTTTTCTCATTTGTAGATGGGATTAATAACAATGCACATACCTCTCAAAATTGTGAGGAGCAAATGAATTAGTGTTTGTGAAAGCACACTGTAAGTAAAAAGCACGGTAAAATAGAATGACAGCACAAATACTGATTGCACATGTGTGAAATGCCAGGTAGTAGACTTACTCGGGTCTCACAGCACCTAGAAAGCCTATCAGGATTTTTGCGATAACGTAACTGAGGTACACGTGGGTTAAAAAATGCATCCTAGTTGCACGGCCGCCCACGGCAAAGCTGGGAGTCCAACACAGGCCGTATGGCCCTACAGCTCATGCTTTTACCACCGTGCGTGCTGCCCTCAGACAGGATGTAGGCGCAAAAGCCCTAATAATTGTCCATGGACTAACATCATCTATACTATTCTGCTTTGCAAACTCAAACTATGAGCAAATACATAGCTGAACGATAATTCTAGCTTGGGGCCTGCAAACCCTACATCCCCTAATAGCCTCCTGATGGCTACTAACTAGCCTCGCAAACCTAAGGATGAGGCCAGCCTGATCCTAACAAGAGGCACCCATTTGGGCTTCCACGCCAGCTCCCTCTGGCACCTCAGAATACGCCACACTTCTCCCTACCTCCTGCCCATATGACCTCTCCTTTCTTTCCTTCTACAGAGTCAAATCCTTCACTGCCCAGTTCAAGTCCCACCCTGTTCAACAAATCTTCCTTTACTGTAGAATCCGTTACAACCTCCACCCATTTCTCGTCAGCAAACTTCACCCAGCTGCACTTACCATGGCTTGGGGTTCTCCGTGGGCTTCTGCAGGCCAAAGGGATCTAATCCCTGTGCTCTGTCAGCATTCAGCATGGAAAAAGTTGCTCAGTGAATATTTCTTGAATAAATATTATCTAACTCACCTTGGAGAAACTGTGCCCTATGCTGCCCTGCTAAATCAGCAGCTCCGGTGGTGGGTGCAGCCAGGAAACATACAGGTTTAACAATCTCCTCAGGTGATCGTTATGGTCCAGGAAGGCTGGGAAGTACAGGTCTAATTCAGTGGCTGCTAATCAGGGTACACACCTGAATCTCCTAGAAAGCTTTTCAAAACAAGCAGCGCCATTTCTGCCTCCCCCTGTCTCAGGGATTCTGACTCATGAAATCTAGGATATGTTTGGAAAAGTTTCTTAGGTGATTCTTATGTTTCCTTTTCCTATCCCTGCCTCAGTTAAGAACCCATTTCTGGAGCATCTGGATGGCTTAGTCAGTTAGGTATCTGACTCTTGATTTCAGCTCAGGTCATGATCTCAGGGTCCTGATAGAGCCCTATATCAGGCTCTGTACTGAGGACAAAGGCTGCTTAAGATTCTCCCTCTCTCTCTCCCTTTCCACCACTTGTTTGTGCATGGGTGTGCAATCTCTCTCTCTCTTAAAAAAAACCACACACATTACTATTGCTTCATGTATATGCACTGTGACCTGCAATCCCCAGCCCACCTCAACAACAAAGAGACTAAAATATTGGTGGTAAGCATTGTGTCCTATAATTTTGACTCCAACATGATGCCAAGGGCATGATGGTCTCCAATGGGAAATTATTCAGTTGAATTAAAAGTTCTATTCCATTCCCTATCCATATTCCATCCCCCACCTAAATAGCTTTTTACTCTACCATGTATCCAGACCTACTTTTGATTTGATTTGCTGTCGTTTCATTTGCCCACTTAGCTATCTTCTTAAACTGGAATCCATGTTAAGTTGCTCCAAAGCCTATCCTCACTGAAGTCCTACATCACTTCAATCAGTACATTCTGATTTATTCAGGCCATTGACATAAGTCCTCATCACATTGGAAGCATGCCCTGACTGCCAATGAACATCTAACCTTGCCCTTGGCAATGATATATGTCCACAAGACCAATTCTACTGCAAATGAATCATGGGTCTCCCTGCAATTTGACTGATTAGACCCACGAGGACTTCTCACCGAGAAAACATCTCCCCAACATATCTGTCCAAGTGCTTAGGATTTCTAATATGAAAAGTACACATTTTCTTACCATTGGAACAATGCATGTTAACATCCATAAATCCTTACTAGTTTTTTCAGTTAACTCAGAAGAAGACCATGAGAGCAAAACATAGGTTGAGTCAGCTTTGATAGATGAGAGAGAAAAGGGGCTGGTTGGTCTAGCACTGAGGGCTAAGGGACTCTACTAAGGTTCTCTGAGATCCATGTATTTGTGACACAAGACAGGTGCAGACAAGAGCAGTCACTGCTTGATGATGCTGGGAACTCGTCATGTAACACTCTGAGAACAGTAATGAAACAGGATACGCTGATTACTCGATTCATGTAACTTCTAACCTCATATCCTCCCTCAATATGATCATTTTAATAGGCTGATATTTGGTACTTGTTTAGTGTTTGCATCCTCTCTCAATTGCCCCTTTTCTCACTCTTGTTTCTCTTCCTGTTTCTAAGATCCTTTAAACATGCTACTTTCCCTCAGGCCTTGATTTTCACTTCTCCACTTCTCCTCGAATGTGAGATGCATTGGTAAAGAAGAGGAAAACAGGGAAAAGAGACTTCAACAAAGAATGCATTTGTCTATTCTATAGTTGATGTTTGTGTGAGAGAGAGGGAGAGAGAGATAGAGACTGACTCATTAATTCTGTATTTTCATTAAAGAGAATTGGGATTTCACTGTTATTATGTAATTATATATGAGGTTTGGATTTATTCCTTTTCTTTCTTGTCTTTCTCCTCCCTTTTCCTTAAGTTGCTTTGGGTTGCAATAAAGGCCAAACAATCTGCCATTGTATACAATTTGCACACAAGCTGCCAAGCTGGCTGCCAGGTTTAGTCCTGATGTGATCAAGAATGGTTGGGTTACAAAGCCACTGAGAAAACCGGTTTTCTACAGGAAATAGAAATTTATTAAAATCAGGCCTCTGCGAATGCCCTGGCTGTTGGGCTGGCAGCCTGCCAAATCAGCTGGCCTGGAAGGGAAGGAGACCCACAGATGCGGTCTTCCAGGCCTTACTCAGGCCAGGCTGGGGCACCGCAGGGGCCTGGAGACGGAGCTGCTGTGCATACAGAAAAGCCTCCCTGTGATACCACCTAGGACACCAGAACTTTGGTCTTTTTTGCTTTCATCCCCAGGTTTTCTAGGGGGAGGCATTTGTGGATTCTGGACATTTGTGGGCTCCCAAACTACATTTAACTTAAATCTGATCTACTTGTAGCTTTTCCCCAGCAGAGTAAAGTGTTAAACCTCTATGGGATCTTGGGTTCTAATCTCAACAGATTTTCCTAACTTCTGAGTCTCAGTTACCCCATCCCTACAACGAAAACAATGTCCACTCCGTGAATTGTAACTTACATGAAATAATGCCCAATAACAGGTAAGTTTTGCTATTGTTGCTTCCCCCCCACCCCAGCACGGGGTGCCCAGGATGACCGGCCCTCTCTAATTACCTGCTGTCTTTGGACACAGCTTCAGTCCAGGGCCCATGGGCCCGAGGCAGCACTAGCCTGGCTGCCCAGCTTTCCTCTAACCCTATAATAATGGCTAACATTTACTGAAGGTTTATTTGGACCAGCAATCAACCCATTCACTTTTAAACTATTAACTCATTTAATTCTCATCAATGCCCTTGGTGGTGATTACTACTTTTATCTGCACCTCACCGATCAGGAAACCAGGGCAGAGAGGTTTGATGGGGGTCAGATGTGAGTCCAGGAGGTTGGGCTTCATAGCCAGGCACCCAAATGCAGTGCTAGCTTTAGGGGACCCTTTAAGGGAGTTTTGCTTTTTCTTGTTGAAGGAAGTTTTGAATCTATAATTTAGAACCTTAGTATCTAATGTGGTGCTAGGAATTTGGGAAACAGATGAAGACTATTACCAGGGAGTCCTAAGGGATAGGGAGAAGCGGCTCAGAATGTTTTTCTGGGGTGAGGAGCAGGTGCATCTCATGGTCAGCCTCTCCTTGGGGTGAAGTGTCCCAGCAGAGATTAAAACAGAAGCCTTGGAGCCTGAGACCACTCCATTTCCTCACACTCTGCCTTTTCCCCGCTTCCCCAAGCTCTCTGCCTAGTTCTGATTCCTCCCGAGTTTTCTGAACAGACTTTGGGTCATATTCTCTTGCTTTCTCTTTCTATCACTTTTGGATGCCATAATTATAGTTAGCCTTTAGGGAACTTGACACTGTGAGAAGCACTTTATATACATTTTACTGTTTAACCCCAAAACAACCCTGTAAATATGCGCTACTATTTTTTCCACTTGCTGATCAAGGAGGTGAGGCTCAGAGAGGTTAAGTGATTTTCCTGAGGTCACATCTCATAGCCCGCAGGTGGTGGAGCGAGGCTTTGAACTGAGGCCTGCTCACTCAGGAACCCAGCTGTATCCATTTGAAATCAGAATAAAATGGATATTAAGTTTGACCTTGGAAGGAAAAAATATCAGAGAGCCTGTGGGGGTTATTAGCAACATCCCATCTCATCCCACCCACATTCTTAATCCCCTATCTCAGTAAGTGGCCCCATTATCCCCAGGGCCACCAGAATCCCCACGTCCTGTTCATCACCCAGTCTTGCCAATCCCACCTCCTGCTCGAGTCCATCCACTTCTTTGCCTTCTTTCTGCTCTGCCCTTGTCAGGGCAGTATCTCTTCTCTCCTGGGTCCCTGCCTCCTCCTTTTTCTCAACTCTTGACCATCAACTCTATAAAAACAGTCAGAGTGAACTTCTTCAAGATTTTCTCAGGGATTGTGTCCTTCACCTGTCCCGTGAAGGTCACTGGACATACTGTTCCCTCCATCCATTCACTCTTGCACGATTCTCATCGGCTGGCTAACTCTACTTGTTCTGCAAGGTTCAGATGAAATGCTATTTCCTCCAGAAAACCTTCCCTGAGCTCCCGAGTCTTGAGTCCCTGAAACATCCAGTCCAGCTTGAACTTCACCCACCATGTTATTCCCATTTATTCATTTACACTGTCCTTTAAAATATAAGCTCACAGGGCACCTGGGTGGTTCAGCCCATTAAACAGCTGACTCGATTTTGACTCGGATCATGATCTCATGGTTAACGAGTTTGAGCCCTGCATTGGGCTCTGTGCTCACAGCACAGAGCCTGCTTTGGCTCTTCTGTCTCCTTCTTTCTGCCCCTCCCCTGCTCTATTTCAGTAATAAATAAATGTTAAGAAAATTAAACAAAATATAAGCTCATGAGGGCAGGGTTCATCACTGTCTCCAGAAATAAACTCAATATTTGCTAAATGAATATGTACATGAATTAGGGTTCTCTAAAGAAACAGAACCAATAGGATGTGTATACATCGAAAGAAGCTTATTATACAGAAATGGTTCTTGTGATTCAGGGGGCTAACATGTCCTAAGATCTTCAGGATGAGTCAGCAAGCTAGAGCTGATGGTGTAGTTCCAGTTTGAAGGCAGCAGGTTCAATACCCAGGAAGAACTGATATTTCAATTAAAGTCCAAAGGCAGGAATAATAGTCTTTTTCAGGGGAGTATCAGTGTTTTAAATGTACTTAGGCCTTCAACTAATAGGATATGGCCCACCCACATGGTGGGGGCGGTGAGATTTGCTTTAGTTGGTCTACCAATTTAAAGATTAATCTCAAAAAACTAAAAAATATAAAAACCTATTAGTCTCTTCCAAAAATACTCTCACAGAAACACCCAGAATGTCTGACCTAATATCTGGGCACCCTGTGACCTAGTCAAGTTGACATATAAAATTAACCACCGAAATACACAACAGTGTGAGTGAACGAATAAACAAAAGAATGAGCCAATGCTCCCACTGTTCTCCCTTGGTTCCCAGCCAACTATACGCAACTTTCTCTTTCTCCCACTCCAAAGTCACTGCCATTGGTCAGCAGTGGGAAAAGGAAGATGGAGACTTTTAGTCTCCGAAGGATAGCCTTTAGTTTGCTCCTGACTGCTCTCTGCTATGGGTGCCATATTCTTTTTATTTGCAAGCACATGATTCAAATTTCAAAAAAGGATGAAGCCAACACTCTACTCTCAGCTCAGTGCCGCCTGACTTCCAACCACACTGGGAATGGTGTTCACTGTACTAGCTGGACAACATCCACTCTGTTGTTATTAAATAACAACTGAAATGGTTAAATAGGTACCAAAAGAATGGAGCTATCTGTGTGCACCAGTGAGCACACCCAGAATGATTCTGTCCCCGTGACAAAAGCACCATTGTTACCTGCCTTCTTCTGGCCTTCTGACCACATAGCTAAATTTCCATGGGGCTTTAAATCAACATTTCAATATTTATTGACTGTCTACTGTATGTCAGACACTGTTCAAGGCATAAGCAATAAAACAATGAGGAAACTAGACAAAAGCCAAGTCTTTATGGAACATAAGGGTAAGGTAACTCTCCAGACCTGGTTATTCTGATTGATTTTTTAAAAATTAATCTCTTTATAGGAACAATGAAGTGTTTACCTCTTACCAAATAAACAAAGAACATGCTTCTGGCATAAAAGCGTGGGGCAAGTTGCTTCCACTTATCTAGCCCAGGCCTATCCTTTCACACTTCACATGGCAGAGTATAATTATTAGAGTGGCTTCTGCTCTATCCCTATAACCAATCATGATGCCTGGTATACGAATAAACAAATGGAGACCTTTTCTGTAGTAATACTAGAGAAGTCTGTATTGATCCATCTACCCTATCAGTGGTATATTGCAAAAATGACCAAAATACTTCACCCACCCTGTATTCCTGCCCTCTGTCATATGGCTTTTTAGCCCTTCCTATTAAGAGATGGAATCAATTGTCTCTCCCCTCAAATCTGAGCTGAATTTATGACCTGTTTTGGATGATAGGATTCAGCAGAAGTGAGGGTGTGCCAGTTCCAAACCCAAGCCTCAAGAGACCTTGGACACTTCTGCACACTCACTCGAACCCTGTCTAGCTGCCATGTAAATAAGCTAAAAGATCAAAGACCAAAATGAACAAAGACAAGCAGTAACAGTTGGGGGCCCTCTAGATCTCAACTGAGCTGGACACTGACTCCAGACACAGGTGGGGGTGCCCACTGCTATCAGAGCTCAGAAGCTAAGCCCCCTACCAAGTGCTGATATGAAGAACTATGAACTAAAGAGCTGTTGGTTTGAGACCCAGAGTTTTCAGGTAGCTTGTTACACAGCAAAAGCTAATTGATACATTATTTGATTCCTTCCTTTTGTGAGCAACAAATCAACTACCAAAGCCTTGTGGATGTTAGGGTACACACAATAGGGATACCATCTGTATGCAAAAACAGATAACCCTAGTCCATAGAAAGAGTGTATGTATGACTTGACTTTAGAACAAACTGAACTAACAGATTTAGGTAAAATCATCAGCTGATGTTTTAAAGTGCAGAGATCTATATTTTTCTTAAAGTTCACATATTTCTTTTTAAATTAAAAGACAAAGTGAATTTGGAAGATTATATCTATTAGGATCTGAACTTCCCAAGGTTCTTGATGAAATTCAGACTCCCCATTTCCAAATCTTTTACCTTAGTTGTGCCTGTTTATTATTTTTGGCAAAGTGAGATAGGATATCTTTTAGATGCTCTGACCAAAACATGATAGTACATTCCATCGTTTTACTTATTTATAAGGCAAATAAACTTTCACTTCCATGTAGCTATTTTGAGAGTCTGAACATTCTTTACTATTCTTAGATAATGATCTAAATTGCTCTTGATCATAGAGTACCTTATTCTCCCATCAAGGTCCCTTGGATCTAGACCTATTGGATGCTGATATAAATCCATTGCTTTCTGGGGCCACCCTGGGTCCTGACCATCCCTGACTGCTGTTATCTGTGTTCTAGTGTGCTGTGGTCAAAGCCTACCTTAGTTTATGAAAGGTCAACAGACTGCATCATTGAAGTCTACAAATTATGAAATACAGAATGGGCTTTACCATCCCACTATCAGTTCATTCTAAGCTATTTTATGATTGAAAACAAATTGCTTCAAGGAGAGCTCTGAATCATGACTCTTCTTATGTCTACTGGTTTCATGAGAACTGTTAAAACCCGGTGTTGTAGGCCAGAGAGGCTATTTGGTAACCTAACCAAGATGCAAATACCTAGAATTTCTATAGCCTCAATTCCGTTTCCCATCTGCTTCAAAGTGAGCTGGACATTTTTGCAAGTATAAAAATATAAAATACAAATCAATATACATATATTTCTCTAATTATATATAATCATATCTATTCTCTCCCTTATCAATTATTAAATGCATTTTATTTTATTTTTTAAAAATGTTTATTTTTTTTAATTTTAAATGTTTTATTTAGTTTTGAGACAGAGAGAGACAGAGCATGAGAGGGGGAAGGGCAGAGAGAGAAGGAGACACAGAATCTAAAGCAGGCTCCAGGCTCCGAGCTGTCAGCACAGAACCCGAGGCGGGGCTCGAACCCATGAACGTGAGATCATGACCTGAGCTGAAGTCAGAGGCTTAACCAACTGAGCCACCCAGGCACCCCTAAATACATTTTAATATGTGGCAAAAGATATTGAAAACTACCAACTGAATCAGCGATGAATGAAAACCAAGATGTATGGAAAAATTATATTATTAGCAGAACTGACTTTAAATTTGCTAGCAGTTTTGGTTTCTAGTACTGATGACATTGAATTTCTCTGAGGCAACCATTTGCTCTGGAACAGAGAACTAGCAGCCAGTATTACTCCTTTTTCCTTTTCTCTCCTTCTTCCACACAGAGGTGAAACACGGAGGTGAGGTCTGGAGCTTTAGCAGCTGGACTGTAATCATGAAGCAAAGGGTCTGAGGACAAAAGCCAATACCCTAATACAAATGTTAGAGGGGCAGTACTGAAAAAGTTTGGTCTTCGATAGCATCATTGCATAACTAGGTGGACCAATGCCAGTAACTTCCCATTCAGGGCTCCTTGTTTTGTAAGGAGAAATAAATCTCTATGTGTTTAATCCTCTACAGGTTTTCTGTTATTCACAGCTGAATGTGGAAAAAAGCTTACTTCTAGTGGCCACAAGATTGAGAGTTACAATCTGAACATTTCTGAACATTAAGGTAATATCTTATTAGTAGCTTTTATTGGTGACATAGACTGAGGTTTATTTTAGACTTATGATAAATTAACTATTATATATACACTTAACCAGAACGGTATCTTAATTATGTAGTTAGACTTCAAAATGGATAGCAGCTTGTGGACACATCTGGCATCTATGATCTTTCTCTAGAGAAAACACTTGTCTCTGTCAGGAGAGCATCATTAACATGAGCTAGTTGTTGAGACACATAAAAAGTCTCAGGAGATCAGACTGGATATCGCAACTGTATTGTGAAACAGAATTCAACTTGCAATATAATTATCCTGGGTCATTAGAGTGATCACTTTTCATTTGAATTCTAGTCTGGTATCTAGAACTTAAAAGTGAGGGGAAGAGTCAGAAAGCAGGTTTGGACATTCAAGCCATGACATAAAGCAAAAAAGCTTTATGTACTTATTTAGTACAGATAGTAGGAGAGTGAGGAATACTTAAAATTAGCCTTCAGATCTATTAAGGGATACTGTTCAGAAAATGAAAGCCAGCTGTTCTCCATCTTTTATGATGAAAACCTCAAGTGGGCTTATGCTTTTGCATCTGGGAATCAGATTAGCTAAAAAGAACCCCCTCTTGGAAGGTGAATATTGACTAGTACTCCAGGGACTGAATATTTGGAAAAGACGCAGGTCTCAGTCTCTGGAGATAGTGGCTTAAATTGAATTCTGGGACTCCAAAAACAAAAAGATAATCAAATGCTGGGTCTCCTTATGCCCTTTGTTAATTAACAAGCAGAGGTGCACAGGAGACGGTCTCCTGATTCCTCCACTCCACCCAACGATGCTTGGCATTTAGTCTCTGGGGACAACCATGGCCTGTAGGTGCGAAGCCAGAAGGCAAAGGGCTGTCTGGGTGGAGGACAGGCCCTGCAGCCTTCTGGCTTCCTGCCAGCCTCCAGAGAGCTCCCTCCCTCCCTCAGGTAGGAGGCGAAGCAGCTCTCAGTGCATGCACGGATGTCTGGAAGTCATTAAACAAAAATCTGAGCTTTTCTGTTCTCTCTTTGTACTCATTCTCATCTACAAGAGGGTGGTGTCTGTGTGGTCCTGCCTGAAGGCAGGGGTGAGGACTGATTTCTCCAGGAGGTCAGTCCTATGATTGTATTAAATGTGCATAATTTGCAAGCTCTGGGTTATTTTCCTCTTTGTAAGCCTTGCTGAGCACTGAGTAGCCATCTTCTTGGGAAGGGAAAGCAAAATATTCCTGTTCTTATAAAATGTTTATGTGCCATGCAAATCTTTAAAAGTGTAACAAGACAGTGCCTGACATTTCTAGGGAAAATGTCTTTGCACCTTGACTAGAATACAGAAAAGAGCAGCCAACTGGCGCCATCTGGAGGAAAAGAGGAGGCTAAACAATAAAGCAATTTTAAAAACCTAACTCTAAGGTTCTAAGGACATAAACCCAAACATGAGAGGAAAATTTCAAAAAATGGAATTTCCGGCTTCTTTATCCTCTTCTCTGTATGCACCTGGGCTTATCACAATGAGGTTGGGATTCATGTTCACATGGAACCTCAAATTTAGACTTAACTTCTCCCTCCAAACTAAGCTACACACTCAGCCATGCGGCTTAGTATGAAGGGACACTCTCATTGCCTAATGGCACCCCCTGTGCTATGTTAATCATATTTATAATGAATCTTGGAAGTATGTTGTATTCCAAAGTGTCTTCCATTGATAATCTCCATCAAAACAAACTGGGGTATTTCATAAAACTGCAGATTTCTTAGGCTTTTTGAATATGAATTTCTTTCATACTTCATTAGAATAACTACTAGAAGAAAATAAGATGTGTTTTTTTATTTTATCAAACATATACATGGCACTTATTATGGGTTAGGTACCATCCTGAGCACTTCACAAATATTGATGTACTGATGTATTAGGTCTTCTGAACAACTATGGAAACCTAGATGTCATTGTTATTCATCCATGATTGGTTAGGAAACCAAGATGCAGGAAGGTTAAGTAATTTGCCCAAGGTCACACAGCTAGTATGCATAGGACAGGTTCAGGCATTTTTCTTTTAAGACAATTCTTCTAGGGATGCCTGGGCGGCTCAGTTGGTTGGGCGGCCAACTTCAGCTCAGGTCATGATCTCACAGCTCGTGGGTTCAAGCCCTGCATTGGGCTCTGTGCTGACAGGTCAGAGCCTGGAGCCTGCTTTGGATTCTGTGGCTCCCTCTCTCTCTGCCCCTCCACGGCTCATGTTCTGTGTCTCTTTCTCTCAAAAATAAACAAATGTTAAAAAAAAATTAAAAAGAAAGAATACTTCTATTTTACCTTTCATGTATTTTTAGTACATTTTTTCTAGTCTCATCCCAAAATAGAAAATATGAATATAGCTATAGCTGGGCAATGAGCACAGTCTGATGTTAGGTAATGTTCTTGTTGCCTTGAATAAAGAGAAAGAGCAAATAGTCACAGTAATTAACAGACACTAAATATTCACTATGTTCTGTGCTCCAAATAATATATCTGATTTAATTTTTTGGAAAACTCTAGAGATAGAAAAAACTAACAAACAGATTAAAAGAAAAAGAATAGAAAAAAGAGATACCATGTTAATATTAATTAACAGAAAAACTGGACTAGTTATATGATTATCAGTAGATTTGAAAGAACATAATTTCATAATGATAAATGGACTCATTCATCAAGAAGACAAAATAATCTTATATGTTTTCAAACCCAACAACAAAGAGTCAAAATACATGAAACAAAAAGTGATAGAACTGATGGGAGATGTCAACACATCTGTCTCAATAACTGACAGAACAAGTAGACAGAAAATCAGTGAAGGTAGAGAGCAGACTTGAACCACACAATCAGCCAACTTGACCTAACTGACATTTCTAGAACTCTTCATTCAACAGTAGCAGAATACACATGTTTTTCAAATGTATATGGAACATTTGCTTAGAAAGATTATACTATGAATCATTAAATGAGTATCAATAAGTTTAAACAAATTCAAATCACACACAGCATATTCTCTTTCCACATGAATTACAGTGGAAATCAATGGTAGAAAGGTATCTTCTTATAAGCAAATAATTAAAAATAAAGTAAGTAGAATAACATATGGATCAAAGAGGAATCTAAAAGGAAATTATAAGTATTTTGAGTTTGGGGCACCTGGGTGGCTCAGTCAGTTGAGTGTCCAACTTTGCTCAGGTCATGATCTCGTCGTTTGTGAGTTCGAGCCTGCTTTGGATTCTGTGTCTCCCTATCTGCCCCCCCCCCCCGCCCCCGCTCACACTCAGTCTCTTTCTCAAAAATAAATAAACATTAAAAAAAATTTTAAGGGATTCATAGTATCAAGTGATGGTAAGAACAGGGATGAGAAGATGGATTTGAGACATCTAAAAGACAATATTCCAAGTCTTGGTGATCAATCTGCCATAGTGAAAGAAGTCTATAGTGATCCCTCAGTTTTTATCTTTTGATTGCTCCATTAACTGAAAAAGAAACACAAGAGGCAGAAAGAGGTCTGGTGGAGGGGAAGAAATGAGTTTAAATTGGGCATGTTGAGTTTCTGATGCATGGGGGACATTGAAGTGAAGATGTCTTTTCAGCAGGAAGAAAAAAGGTCAGAGAATGACAATGTATGTGAGCAGTAAAACTCTTGACAGTGGCAACATTTTCCAAGAAAAACGCATAGAGGAGAGCATTGGGCTCGAATCCAAAAGAACTTTTCACCAAGGGCTAGAGGTGGAAGGGAAAGTCCCATTGGAGACTCAGAAAGAATGGCCAGAGGTATAGAGAAGGTGATTAAATGAACCATCCCGGGGGGTGCGTGGGTGGCTCTGTCAGGCGAGCATCTGATCCTTGGTTTCAGCACAGATCATGATCTCACAGATCACGGGATTGAGCCCCATGTTGGGCTCTGCACTGACAGCATAGGGCCTGGTTGGAATTCTCCTCTCTCTCTCCCTCCCTCTCTCTCCCCCTCCCCC